>NW_007727664.1:144781-146954 GCF_000696425.1 Galeopterus variegatus
TTGCAGAGGACTGGAAATTTTCCTCAGGCTATAAAGTCTCTGGTGTAAGATAAAGATTTGTCACAGCAAGGTTGATGGCTCAAGGACAGACAGGTTACTGATTGATATGTGCAGATACTGGAAAATTTCTGGAGGGAGAAGGAATGTTTGCTAAGATCAAGCTCTTGTTGATAGGACCACTTAATTGCCTTACTGGAATATCATCTGCCTTGTTTCACTGACAGTTACCAGCCTATATTGTTAAACTATAACCCCACATATGTTCTCTTCCTGTAACTTCCTTGTCTGGAAAATAAATGCAGAAAGAGAACCCCAATTCGGGGTTAATTTCCTGAGGAAGGAAAACCTCTTGCTTGAGTGTTCCCAAGGGAAGTTAACCACTTCAGGTTCTCTCACTGCTCAGAAGAGATGGGCTTTGAGTAATCATTTGCAGCTTGGTCACCCAGGGGAAGTGGGGTGATCAACCCGGTGGGGGCGAAGCAACAAAATGCAACATTTCAGAGTTTCGACAATTGGTAATTACACCCAATTCACAGCACCTGGAATGATGCCGCTTCAGCCACTCTGAGATGATGACATCATCAGTTCTCACCTGAGGTAAATTAAAAGGACTTGCCATGCTAAATGATATCAACTTTGCTTTAAATGCTTTTGTCTTAACTGTACAAACCTGATCTATAGCCTTTGCTTTTTCTTTTAAATAAATAAAATGGGGGGAGTTGTAGAGGATTCATAAAGAAAATGTACTTCACAGGGCCTGGTTTTCCAAAGCCTTGCAGTTTCAAATATTGACCTTGTAGAGGACAGGAAATTTTCCCCAATCTATAAAGTCTCTGTTGAAAGATAAAGAATTGTAACACAGCAAGGCTGCTGATTCAAAGACAGACAGGTTGCTGATTGATATGTAAAGTTACTAAAAAGCTGCTGGAGGGAGAAGGAATGTTTGCTAAATCAAGCCTTTGTTAGTGGATCACTTAATTATCTAACTTTGTTAGTGGATCGCTGATAGATCAAGCTTTTGTTGGTGGATCACTTAATTATCTAATAGAATGTCATCTGACTTGTTTTTACTGAATATTTCTAGCTTCTTTTGTAAAAAGTTGTTAAACTATACTTAGCAAAACCCCACCTATGTCTCTTCCTGTAACTCCTTGGTCTGGAGAATAAATGCAGGAAGAGAACCCCAATTCATGGTTAATTTCCCAAATGGAAGAAATGCCTCATGCTTGAGGAAGTTCTGGGATATTAACCCCTTTTGGAGCTTCTCACTGCTCGAAAGAGATGGGCTTTGAGTAATCTTTGGCGGCTCCATCACCCAGTAGAAAAGGGGTGATAAATCTGTGGGAGGCAAAGCAACACAATTTTTGTTGGTTAAAAAATAAAATTAAATTTGAAACAAACAAAAAAAAAGAAGTGTCAATACATGCCATCCATTTAACTTATCCATATACTATAATTGCCCAATTCATTGTTATTAATTTGATAAAATCAGTTATGTATTAGATCAGAAAAATACATTTTATTTTATCTTAATTTGTCTGTGACAATCTTCCTTTTTTAATGCAGATTTGAATATCTAACCTATATCATTTTCATTCTCTCTGAAGAACTTTTTAAAAAGTTTCTTGTGGGACATTTCACAGTCCTTAACATATTATTCATTCTTATTTAAAATCCCCTACATGATAATTCCAAAATCTGTGTCACATCTGATACTAGTTCTGATGTTCATTTTGTTTCCTCCAACTATGTTTTTTCTTGTCTTTATGCATGCCTTGTAATTTTTTTGGAAAGCTGGACATGATATATTGGGTAATAGAAACTGAGGTAAACAGGCCTTTAGTGGGAGGTTTTATGTTCATATGGCTAGGGGCCGGGTTTTGCTTAGTGTTTGCTGTAGCTTTTGATGCCAAAGGCTACAGTTTCCTGTAGTGTTCTTGACATGTATCACCAACAGTTTGGATTTTCCTGAGAACTCCTTCTTTTTTCATTATTTCATTTTTTAAAAATTTTATTGGTTATGCATATTCGTGGGGTAGAAAGCTGAACATCACCACTGTGCCTAAGATGTGGTGGCCAGGTCAATAATATCAGCATGCCCACTACCACAAATTGCAGTTATTCCCCATGTCCCCCACCCAGTTAATCCCCAACCTCCCTCCCTTCCCCACCC
>NW_007727664.1:147270-149798 GCF_000696425.1 Galeopterus variegatus
CAACAGTTTGGATTTTCCTGAGAACTCCTTCTTTTTTCATTATTTCATTTTTTAAAAATTTTATTGGTTATGCATATTCGTGGGGTAGAAAGCTGAACATCACCACTGTGCCTAAGATGTGGTGGCCAGATCAATAATATCAGCATGCCCACTACCACAAGTTGCAGTTATTCCCCATGTCCCCCACCCAGTTAATCCCCAACCTCCCTCCCTTCCCCACCCTGCAACCCTAGGTCTGCTCTCTCCCTCTGCAAGTTCAGCACAACCCTGCAGACTTTCTTTCCTTCCTTCTTCCTCTCTCCCTCACTTAGGCTTGAGGACATGAGGTATTTTGCCCTCTGTGCCTGGTTTGCTTCACTCAGCATAATTTTCTCCAAGCTCATCCATGTTGCTGCAAATGGCAGAATTTCATTATTTTTATAGCTGAGTAGTATTCCATGGTGTGTATATACCACATTTTCCTTATCCAGTTGTCCACGGATGGATATTTAGGTTGGTTCCATATCTTGGCTACTGTAAATAGAGCTGTGCTGAACTCCTTCTTAAGTAGAGTCTGTACATTGTATCTATTTCAGCTGTAATCTGCTACTATTATACCGGAGTTCTGTTGATGTGTTGAAAAGGAGTGGAAAAGGAGAAGCATTCTGTGATTAAATCTTAGTCTCTTAATGAGCCTGTGTTGGTGTGCTATGACCTTCACAAGTATTTCTTAACTTTTTTCCTCCCCTTATGTGGGATGGGAAAGCTAGAGAGAGCTGGAGTTGGATAATTGCTCTTTTCCTATGTAATAGAAGGATTTTGTAAGTCTTTTCCCTTGGAGAGTAGGCCTGTATTATGGTGAATGCTCCAGGCATATTTCAAAATGATTACTTTTCTCCTTTCTGTGCCATAAACACAGAGGGACTTTTCTTCAGTCTTTACTGAGAAAACCTGTGGGGTCCCTGGAAATAAAATCCCTAAATGTGTGGGGACCCCATAAGTCTAGGCCCCTAAAAGTTCTCACTCTTAAGGTACTCTACACTTACCTACAGAAGTTGGTAAAAATTACCTTTTAAGTGTTTCTATCAGTTTATAGACCCAGTGGCTTCTGCTGCAGGTAAGGTCATGGCTGTGATCCTCTGTATTCACCTCTCTCTCTCTCTNCTCTCTCTCTCTCTGGATTTTGAGGTGGCAGCATGCTCTGTGAGCTTAATTCTCTGACAGGCCCAAGAAAATTTACAAATTTTTAATTTGTTCAATTTTTTTTTTGTCTTAAGGATGGGAATGACAACTTCTAAGGTTTTTTTGCATATTAGAGTGGAAACCAGAAGTCCCTCGTAATTTTTATGTAAGTAATAGCTTCTACTTGCATACTTAGGTTATTAATAATTTTTCACTATTAAATGACATTTACATTTCTATTATATTTCTCTATTCTTTCATTTACCCATTCTCTAAGATGACAATATTGCATCTTTTTCTGCTTTCTGGAACCTTCAACATTTCATGTTCCATCCTTATTCTCAGTGAATGACATTTACTTCTGTTTTACTGAGAAAACTGAAGCAACCACAAGAGAACTTTTATAAGATTTCATCACCACATTGAACAAGCTACATATATTGGCACATATTTCTTTCTTCCTTCCATCATAGATAGACTTCCCATTCTCTTGTCTGTGGCTAACCCATCTTATTCCATGTAAGCCCCTTTCTTGTTTTGTCAAGGACATGGCATAAGGAATTCTCCCTGCCTCCAATCATGAATTTTTACTATATTCAGGATCATTTCCATCGTTTCGACTTTATAAAACAAAAAGACCTTTCCCCAAACAAAACAACTTTGCCTCCTGCTCCTCCCCTCATTCTTTACCGTCCTTTACAATGAAGTCATTGAAAAAGTTCTTTTCTCCATCTTTTCAATTCCTTCTCCTCCAAGTCTTTCTTTTTTTTTTTTTTTTGTCTTTTTCCGTGTCTGGCAACAGATCGTAACCCTCAGTGTCGCCCCCGTACTGGACCGGGACCGGCAACGGGATCGAAACCCTTGGTGTTGCTCCCGCTCAGCCAGTGAGCGGGAACCGGTCTGTATGTGGGATCCGAACCCTCAGTGGGAGTGCCACCGCGCTTCCCAAGCGGCGCACTATAGCAGTGCGCCACCGGGCCGGCCCTCCTCCAAGTCTTTCTAAGACACATTTAAGTCTGGTGTTTTGCCTTTACCGTTCCACTAAAACTGCTGCTGTCTCTGTAGCAGTGATAGGGTGAATTATTTGCTCATAATTTTTTCTTCTTTTCCTTCCCTTTTTATGGTTTAATCCAGCCTGCTGGTATTGGTTAGGCGGCTTATTTTGTCCATGAAATGTGGAAGAAAGGACAGAGTGCCAGTTCTGAGCAAAGGTAAGTTTCTAGTAGCCTTAAGAAAGGTATGAGGAAGGTGTATCCTTGGTAGCCATAGCTCCTTTTCCTTCAATTTTGTCCCAGGATTTAAATATGCGAAGCAGACCTGAACCATTCCTCATAGGTGGCTTATGAGAATGATTTTTTAAAGTTGTT
>NW_007727664.1:150798-160667 GCF_000696425.1 Galeopterus variegatus
TTCTAGTAGCCTTAAGAAAGGTATGAGGAAGGTGTATCCTTGGTAGCCATAGCTCCTTTTCCTTCAGTTTTGTCCCAGGATTTAAATATGCGAAGCAGACCTGAACCATTCCTCATAGGTGGCTTATGAGAATGATTTTTTAAAGTTGTTTGATCTTTCTCATATCTACTACAAGTATGTTTGTACCTGCCATCTACTTGCAAGGATTTAATCCTTTGAAAGTTCACTTCGTGTCTGTAGGTAACAATAGGATTGACTCTATAATATAATTATTTAATTTGCATACACTATATTTCCTTAGAACTTATTTGAAATTACATTTTGGAATATGAGGTAAAGATAGGCAAAACTAATTTTTTTCCTTTATCTTTAAAAGTTTTCTTTTTCCATATAAGAAAGAATAGTGGCCTTCTAGAATTGCATGTATTTCTTCTCAATTGGTTCAGTAAAAATTCAAAATATTTGATGTGTTTGACATATTCCTTGTGATTTGTTTGGTGATAAATGAACTAAAAATTATTTCTCATTGAGCTATTTAAGTGAGAATAGCAGAGACACTGAAGCTTCTCTTGAACAGGGTGGTAAATACTGGGAAGAACATTGGGAGACAAGTGATCAGTCCTAATTATTTTACTGACTAGCTATGTGACTTCAGAATCATCAATTAACCTTACCTTGCCTTAGTTTCCATAAATATAAAATAAATAATTTAACTTAATTAGATTTGGTGAAACCCTGAAATTTTATGTATAGTAAAAAATGTTTTCCATTAAAATAGAAATGGACAAATAACTGAATTGCTTAAGATGGAAAGGACGTTAGAAAATTTATAGAGTGAGAAAAATTGACACTTTACATCATAAAGAGAGGAAAGAAATGGTATCAAATGAGATAGTTACTGTAAAAGGAGTCCATTGAAACAAGAACATATGGAGGATAATGTCTGCCACATTCAAATTAGTGCCAGATTCTTGTATTTTGTTGGATGCTTTTCGGTAGACTTTAGAAGGAAAAAAAAAAATACAGCTGTGAAAACTCCCCTCTTCACCTTGGCTGAGGAACTCTCCAAGAGAGCAGATGGTTCTGAGTTTCAAGCCATGAATCATTGTCAAGGGATCTCCTCAAGCTGCCTCCAGCAAGAAGAGTTGACAAGCCTCAAAGGGTAATATTTTTATTACTATTGGTGTCAGTCACATCAATGACCTTGCTGCTGGGATCATGAATACTGTTAATAAAGTTCTATGACTTGGAAACAGAACAGCAACAGTCAGCAAATTATTTCTATTTAATGTCTAATGAATGTTACAAGGCTTTAGTATTCCTCTAATGTTCGTCAGTGAAGAAAGTAAGAGAGAGACCATTTCTTTCTCTTTATTATTTTCTGATTTTAAAGCAAACTGGTGGAAGAACATTTTATATATTTTGGTGCCTTAACTAGCTAATTTTTGAAAGCCATTATTACTACGATTATCTTGCTGGTTGACATGTGTGATCTAAAATTTTTACTCTGTTATAATGTAGATAGATAAGTGAAGAGTTTGGTTTTGATCTGGTTTATAAGGTATTATTATAATGCTGTGGTTTATAATAGGTCTATATGCTATTTGGAGGAACTATGGTGAATTAATTTGAACGTACTCTAAAATTTTGGATCAGTGGACTCTTCATGTAGAATAGAGCCGAGCCAGACTGTATTGGCTTTCTCTATAAAATCTCTAATATACTTTTTGTTGTGTTCATTAGACAATTTTTCAGTTGCCATAGTTACGCTTTTAACAACTTTAGCTGAAATTATGCCTAGAACACTTTGGCTATTTTTTAATTGAAGTAATTAATTAGAATATACCTCAATAATA
This sequence comes from Galeopterus variegatus, assembly GCF_000696425.1. NCBI lineage: Eukaryota > Metazoa > Chordata > Mammalia > Dermoptera > Cynocephalidae > Galeopterus > Galeopterus variegatus. The sequence goes on from NW_007727664.1 coordinate 152,655, forward strand.
ATTTTGAACATTTTAAACAGCAAAATATCTTGGGCCGTTGGGTTTCAAAACCAGAAATAAAATAGAGGACAAACGTGGTCCAGATTGGTAGTTCTTTTATAGTGTGGTGAAGTCAGTATTTGATGGATTCCTACTGTGTGCTATGGAAGAGAGAAAGACTGTTTCACACAGCACATCTGCTTTAGACTTCTTCTAAATTTAGTCTGGAAAATAGTTTATCATCCCTTCAAGCTGTGTGACTAGTTACAAATCCCTCTGAGTCACTTTCCTCAACTATGAGAAGGAGAGACTACTACAAACCTCAGTACATTGCATGTTGTTGTGAGAAGGAAAGCCGAGTTGCTAGAGTCCTTTGATGCTACCTGGTTTGTAGTGGTCACTCAACAATGGTAGCTATTGTTCGTGTTTTCTCATTGTGCTGTGGCTAACTGAGTTATCGCTATTTCAATGCCTATATAATGTGCCCTGTGAAAAACAATGCAAATTTTCAATGTATGAAAGGTAAGAGAAAAGAAAAAAAAATCGGAGTTGGATGAGGTATTTAGATAATGTGCTTTAGACCTGGCTCTGTCACTATTGAATTTTATGACTGAAAATTTTCTCTTATCTTTTCCGTTCACCTGTGTTAGGTGTAAAATGAAGAAAATAAAATAAAATGAGTTCTCTGAACCATCTTCTAGAGAACACTGATGTTGATAATTATTCACAGAATAAAAGAGTTCCATGTTAAAATAAGTTTAGAAAAATCTCTAGACATATTAGAGCCCTCTTGGAAATTTACCTTGTCAATTAGCATATTATAGAATATGGTTTAATAAGGTTTTGGTAAAGAAATATATTGAACTTGGTATAACACAATTTTTCAAACTTTTGACAAGAATATTTCTTATTCTTGGAATAATCCATTTTACTGAACCTTTTATGTAACTCATTTTGGAAATGCTATATTGGATATTTCCTATGATCCCTTTCAACTCTAATATTTTGTGATTGTAAATAAGTAATTGTCCTGAAAGAACACATTAGGTTAGAAAGAATATAAGTTTTTGTTTGTTGTTTTTTTGTTGGATTTTTTGGGAGGTGGGGAGTTGGTAAGGGGATTTGAACCCTTGACCTTGGTTTTATCAGTACCGCACTCTAACCAAGTGAGCTAGTTGGCCAGTCCAGAAAAACTACAACTTTTAAGAATCCATTTTCTATGAAAAAAATATTTTTTATTGGACAATTAGAGGGATGCTTGCGAATTAATTTTATGAGTAAAATTATAAGAGTTTTTGCATAGACAACATGTGTTTATAGAAGAACATATTCTAATTGTCTATGTTTTCTTCAGACTGTGAATTAATATACCTTAACAACACTTGCCAATTTATTATACACTCTCAACTCTTATAGAAATTATTATTTCTAAAAAAATATGTAGACATGAAAACCCCCACAGTAACATAGTACATAAAACATATGGGATGCACATGCTACTGCTAGAGGGTTTAAATTTATTCACTGTGATGGCACCATTGCTTTTTCTAATGTATACCACATGTTTCTTCTTTACTTAGCTTTTAATTCTGTAAAGAGTATGGAGATATAAATTGTATGAAGGATATAAAGTATAAGCCATTCCAATTGTGGGTGTTTGGCATCTGTACTTTGATGTTTGCTAGAATAATTTTCATCTGCCAGTTTTCTAAATAATGATAGAAATCTTTCCTTGGGCTTAGGGATCTAGTGTGAATGTGTGGAAAAAAGTTTAGGTGGTCTTTATTGTTTCTTGTAGAAGGAAGATACATCCACAAAGAAGATAGAGTTATAATTGCCAAAATAGGCACAGGTTTTCCACAGGTTCTGTGCCTCTCAGTAAGTCACAGCCTGGGTGTAGCAGTTATTCCTTTCTGATAGTACAGGTTACCTGAGGGAAGTCATAACTATTGTCAGGTTTTATGTTGTCTTCATATGTGTAATAATGGCTACTCTCCCTCACACCTTCTGATATTGTTGGTACAACAGGGAAAAGGGAAGTGGCCAGTTGTGGAACACCTTGCGGCTCTTCTCTTTTCTCATCTCCTACTTCTAATCAGTTATGCATCACTTTCAATTACATCTCATAAACATTTCTCAAATGTGTCCATGAGTTTGATTCTTGGCTCCGTCACTTACTAGCTGTGTCACTTTGGCTAGATTCCTGAGCCTCTTTGGGTCTCATTTCCTCTTCTGTAAAATGCGCTAGTTGATGATGTACACAATAGAGGGAAGCAGGGTTTGGATGTTGAAAACAATTCAATAAGATATATCATTCAAATGCTCAGTGTGAAGTTTGGAACAAAGGGAGTACTCTGGAAATATTTGCTGTCTTTATTATTTTTATTGTTAGCTTAGGTTTTCATTATTTTTTGGCTCTTCACTGGTGTCTCTCACTCAAAATCTCTTCTCTCCCTCTCTAATCCCATCTTCTGTGATACTTCCATAATAATCTTTTAAAATTGTGGACGAAACTATAAAAGTTCCCTGTTTGAAGCCTTATAATGGTTCCCCATTTCCTGTAGGATGAAGTCCAAGCTCTATAGCAGGTGTCCTCTTGGACTTCCTGTCCAACACCAAGCTCCAGCCAGGACTAAAACACTTGCAGTTATATTTTTGTACTTCTGTATCTTTGCACATGATTATCCTGCTGTCTCAAATATGTGAGGAAATGTGTCCTCCTTCTACCTCTCACAGCTGCCACCCTTTGTCCTTCAAGACCCAGCTGCTGATCTGAAGACCTGGCTGCTGGATCACTGAGCAGTATTCCTTATTCACTGTGCCACAACTGTACCTTATGTCTATCTCTATGGCAGTGCATCCTATACCGTGTTACGGTCACCTGTGTTCGCCTCTCTCTGTGTCTCTCTCTCTCTTTCTCTCACTTTTTTTATTTCCTCTCATGAGACTGTGCTCCCAAGGGGAGGCAATGATTCTCATTTACCTCTACTCCAACACCAAAGGTGATACTTGATAAAGGTTTGTCAAATGATTGAATGAATGTGTCACCGTGAAACACAATGTGACTGTACTCCCAAACTCCTAAACATTAGCACAAGAAAACACCTTACACTTGGCACATAGTAGGTATTCAACAAATAACTTTAAATTAACTACTTCATTCATATTTCTACTTATAGTCTGTGAAATAAAAGGAAATTAAAATCATTTAACCAAAAAAATAAAATACATATATATGTATATATAAAAATCACTTAACCCAAAATACCAGATATTCTAATATTACTGAATTAGACACACAAAAAAGGTTGAAAGTAGAACAAAGTCACTTTCTACTGTCATTTGAGTTATCCTACTTTCCCACATTTTATCTGATTTTTTAGATATCATAATATAAGAGAAGTAATTCATAATTACTTTAATATATGAAGTGTACTTGCCATTCTTTGAAAAGGTTAGTGCTATCATAGGATGCATAAATCTTCTTTTATGAAAAAGAAGACAAGTAAAATTATGACCCAAGTCAAGGTTTTATAAAACATTGACTTGGATATGGTTGCTTTTGAAGTAATTTTAGTTTAATCCCCCATTAGAGATTCAATACTTATTTATGTGCGATTATCAAGCTGATAATATTTAGTGTCATTGATGAATGGACCAATGGAAATAAGGTCAAATTTAGAATTTTCTTCTCTTTAGAATTGCTGAATATTTTACATTCCACATTACTGTTTTATAGACTTTCAATGACTAGATAAATAGGACCATAGGTTTTATATTTATGAAGATATAAATAAATGAGCAGACATGTGCCCTGATTGCCTAGAGATGAAGGATGTAAATGAAGACATAACCACAGGAAATGTAGAAGCAGAGTAGCCCGCTCAACCCCAATGAGTACTGATGGTAAAGGAGCAAATCAGCCTTGATCAAGTCTTGGCTTTTGTCAGGGTCTAGATGGAACCAAAATCCACAGTTAAGAGTAAGGAGAAAAATCTGTTTATCTGGATATTTTGCCATAATCTTTCCAAACAATATGTGTTTCCAATTTTCAGCACTGCAGTTACACATCTTTTTCTTTTCAGACTCCTTAAACCTGAGACTATCTGTAATGAAATTTTCTATTACACAACACTCTGTGGACGCAACTGGAGCCTCCAGGCTCTTTTGGTTAACATAACATTGCATTCCTGAGGCACTAGATAATAGGAACTGCTTATCTCAGCAAAGGTTGGCATAGGCAACACCGGAAAATGATCTGGAGGGATTTGTGGAATCCTGCCAGCATGTGGTTTGCTGCCTTTTGCTACTATTTACAGAAAGTGTTACAAGGCTGCACTCCAACCAACCGCAGAGAATGCTTGGTTAATAGTAAACTGGAATGACAAACAAGTAAGGTGAAGGAATCACTGAAGAATAACGTAGAATGTTGGAAAGAGCTTGAGGTTTGGAATCAAATATGCCCAGGACAGTGCATGTATTAAGTGCTGAACAAATGATAGCTTTTTACTATTTTTTACTATTATCATATTTTAGTTTCATTCTAAGGTCTCAATAGGCTCTCACTTTCACATTTTGATGAGCATCTCCTAGATATGCTGTTATTTCATTATGGAAATTCATCCTATGTCCAATGTGTTTAGTAATATTTTGCCAAAGAAAAGTTTGGGAAGTTTATAAATACTTTCTTGGGGGTCTCTGAGGTCTAGATTAGTGAGTTATTGTTTGGAGGAACACATCAAGAAAAAACTTTTTGCTTGTCATGGTAAATATATTACAGAAGTAATTCGGTTAAGCTAGAATTTTGCAGACCATGCCTCTGGACAATTTTTACTAAAAAAAAAAAAAAATGTATTTTTCTTCACTTGATGTTTTGCAGATCTGGACTAAAAGTTGTAAAATTATAGATCATGTTGCCAATGAACATCGATAATATTCTCTTGAAAATTTTGACCCCATAATAGATAATTCTCTTTATAGAATTATTTAGATTAAGTCCTGCTTAAAGACAGGGAATTGACCTGAAATAATCTGTATGACTTCTTGTTCTGTTTCTCTACATTCATCATAGTGACCTTTTCAATAATACTAAGGTAGGGACATTCAAATTTTTCCTTATATTTTGATTATTTTATTATGGCTTCTAATTAACTATCTCTACATCTCAATTTAAAAGCATACTGATTTTTCTTTTTTAAAAAAAATGGAGATGGCATAAGCTGCAATTTTTCTAAAAATGTAAGCTTGTAATTCAAGCAAAACTTACACATTTCCTTGGGAAAATCGTTAATATGAATGATTTTTATTTGCCTCTGGGCTTCCAGACTTTTTTTTTTCCCTTTGGCTATGAGGGAAAGTGCTCTTGGGTTAGACTCCTGGGTATCACAGGAGCACAAGTTAAAATGTCTTTAAAAGCATGTTGTCCCCCTAGAACTCTGGTTGAGCACCCCCACTAAGCTATCAGCAGGGACCCATTTGTCTGAGATTCGGCTGAGATTCTTCAAGGCTTCTCTAAAGCATTTTTTCCTTACATGTTAACTCCACAGGACACTAACAACAGATCAGAGGCAGACAATTGCTAGCTATTGTGAATTTTTTTTTGTCAGTTGAAATTTCAATATGTCTTTCTTTCTGACACTGTACATTATGCTTGCCTTATGCTGAAGATCCCCAGAGGCAATAGACTGTTTGCATCTATATTTCTATATATGTACATATGTGTGTATAAATATGTGTGTAAACATATACACAAACTTATTTATGACTCCATCTTTTTCTGTTATCCTAAATCTATCTAAATATCTGTGTCTATTTAGCTATCTGTCTGTCTGTCTATCTATCTATCTATCAATTTGCTTGGTGATGACATAAAGTGCTCATAATACAACTTTCAAAAACATTTCCTACTTTAAATTTTAGGAGAGAAAAAAAAATTGATCAAGTTGGAGATTATTTAGTACTGTTACCTGCACTGCACTTTTAATAATTGTAAACTGTGAATAGTAATAGTGCCTACTTGGCGTGGTTGTTTTGGAGATTCAATGATTAGATATTGTTGGTACCTTTAATGTGAAAATTTCTAGGTGTTTGGGTTAGATTGATAAACAATGCTGACAAAGGTCCATGCTTTTGTGAAACATATTCTAGGGATTGAGGTCAGAAAATAAATAAAAGAATTGTTTTAGTAATATATTGCTGTGTAACAAACTACCCCCAAATGGTGATGTACCTTAAAATAATGATATTTCTTTTTTTGTCCTTTTTGAGACCGGCCACACCACGCTCAGCCAGTGAGCACACCGGTCATCCCTATATAGGATCTGAACCCGCGGCGGGAGCGCTGCTGCTCTCCCAGCGCCGCACTCTCCCGAGTGCGCCATGGGCTTGGCCCTAAAATAATGATATTTCAAAAGATAGGTTCAAAAAGACAAGTGATGGTGAGAATGTCGAAAAACTTAAACACTCACATACTGCTAGTGGGAATGTAAAATGATGCCATCACTTTGGAAAACAGTTTAGAAATTTCTTAAAAGGTTGAACAACAGTTACCACACAGCCCAGCAGTCACACTCCCAGGTACCTAGGGGAAACAATCCAAATATTCATTAACTGGTGAATGAATAAATAATGTCATGTATGGGTACAATGGAATGCTCCTCAGCAATAAAAAGCAATGAAGTACTGATACATGCTGCAACGTGAATGAACCTCAAAAGCATTCAACTAAATGATAGAAGCCAAATGCAAACAATAGCATATTGCACAATTCCATTTATTTGAAATGTCCCCAAAATGCAACTCTATAAACATAGACAGTAGATAAGTGGTTGCCTGAGGTTGGGGGTGGGAATGGGAAGTGACTGCAAAAAATGGATATGAGAGATCTTTTTGCTGTATTGGAAATATTCTAAAATTGGACTGTAATGATGGTTGCACAAGTCTGTAAGTTTATTAAACATCATTTAATCACACTTAAAAAAAATTAAAACTGCACAATATCAATTTGATTCAGGAATCTAAAATTCAGGCAGGATTTGTCTGGGAGAATTCTTCTTTGTTCCACTTGTCATCAGCTGGAGCAGCTTCCAAGTTGAGGTTGGAATAGTCTAGGTCTTCTAGGGCATCTCTCTGACTTTACATCCTCTTCCTGTATGATCTCTTCAGCATGTGCTCACAGGGTGGGTGGATTTAGGGCTCCCAAGTTGCTTGTCCCAAAAGAAAGAGAGACAACAGGAAACTGTATCACTTTTTATGACCTTCCCTTGGGAGGCATTCCACTGCATTCTATTTATTAAAAACTCTAGTAGTTTATACATACAATGGAATCTATTTGGCCTTAAAAAAGAAGGAAATCCTGCCATATGCAGCAACATGGACGAACCTTAAGGCAATAGGTCTAAGTAAACTAAGCCAGTCACAGAAGGACAGATGCTGCATTATTCTTTTTATATGAGATATCTAAAATAGTCAAACTCATAAAAGCAGAGAGTAGAATCGTGTTTGCCAGCAACTGGGGAGAGGAAAAAAAGGGAAGCAGCTCTTCAACAAGTATGTGTACAATTTCAGTTATGCAGAACAAATAGCTATAGAGATATGAAGTATAACATCATGCCCGTAGTGAACAATACTGTATTGTACACTTAAAGTTTTCTTAAGAAGGTAGATCTCATGTTAGATGTTCTTACCACAATAAAAGAGGAAAAACTTGTAGTTTCGGACTCCTTACCAGGTATTCTTTTAGGTACTTGGTTTTTATAGTGAAACAGAACAGCCCAAATCATTGTTGTGTTGGAGCTTACATTCTGGTTATTGCAACAGGCAATAAATTGTAAATACCTGTATATAGAAAAAAATTGTACAAGTGGGATTTGAGTCCCCTCTGTCAACCAACAAAAAGTTGTCAATAAAAGACAATATAGGTTTAGGAAAAGAGCTGAAGCCTATTTAAAAGAATACTTAAAGTTGCCAGCATATTTGAACATGACCTTCCATGGTAAGAAGGATCATTTTTAATAATACATGTTTAAGTCATTC
>NW_007727664.1:161014-164055 GCF_000696425.1 Galeopterus variegatus
GAGCTTACATTCTGGTTATTGCAACAGGCAATAAATTGTAAATACCTGTATATAGAAAAAATTGTACAAGTGGGATTTGAGTCCCCTCTATCAACCAACAAAAAGTTGTCAATAAAAGACAATATAGGTTTAGGGAAAGAGCTGAAGCCTATTTAAAAGAATACTTAAAGTTGCCAGCATGTTTGAACATGACCTTCCATGGTAAGAAGGATCATTTTTAATAATACATGTTTAAGTCATTCACTGGGTGTTTGTGGTCAGAATATAGCCTACTCTTCTTCAAGTTCAATCACAACTGTTAGGTTCTTTATGAAGCTTTTTCTGAGTCCTTCTCTATGTTGAAATTTTCTCTGAAGTCCTAAGGCACCATCCTAGTCCCTTTATAACAATTCTTACTTTATTCACCTTTGTTTCTTTTCTCAATTTTAAACTCAATGGTAATGGACATTCTCTTGATGCTGAGAGTAGTGCTTTAGACAGAATTAGTACTCAATAACATCTAAAATGAAAGGAATGGAATACTTCTTTTGTTAGAAAAGATTTTGAGGTTATGTCAGAGTGACTTCTTAGGTTTATACAATTTTTAGTTGGGCTTTAAAGAGCTCTGAAAAAGGAAGTTGAACTGAAAAATGTATTGAACTGAAAAATGCTCATGAACTATTGTGTGCCCATGGAAGAAAAAAGAGGCAGTATGTTCCATCAAAAATTAAATCGGGATGCTGATGTACCAAATGCTATTGACTCAGGAACTAAGAAGCAGATCTTTTTGCAATATTTCTGCTTGTGGAATATGAGTCCTCATCTTTTGCTGTCTTAGTTTCCAAAGGTTGGTTCTGTGCATCAGTAGCAGTTCAGCGATAATGTTATTTCAGTTTGCTAGATAGTTTATCTATTTTTAAAATTAATTAGCTAACTGTTTTGCACTGACTGGACCCAGTCTGAGTCCCCTATATTGTCTGTCATATCAGATAATGAAATTCATGGAACCCCCAAATAACTAAATTATTTGAAATTCCGTGCTGTCTACATTCCCAAACAGATTATTAGATACACATAGATGTCGGCCTAGCATTATACTTTGGCTTCGAAAGTAAACTCACTTTGTGTGGGAAGAGATGGATTTGTGTATTTTCCTTATTATTTAGGTACAGCTCTGGCTTAAAATTTTCCTTAAGGCATTTATACACACACACACATACACGCACACACAATGTGTACACATATGTATGTATGTATGTGTATATACACACATATATAAAATGTATACACATACATACATACACACATTTTTCTTAGGCAGTTTGTAAAATAACTGTGTTTTCTTTCATCAAGGGCAATTAGATTTTAGAGGCAGTAGAAATCAAATGGTTCAGGAAGAGAAAATGCCAGCTAAGAAAATATTGTATCCAACACAGTACATAAAGTGAGAAAAATCCTTCTCAACATGCAGTAGATGGACAAAATTATAGATACATTCAAATTAATGTAATCTATATCGTGATGTTATCTCTGGAAAGAGATTGTAATGATTGAATATAAAATTAATCTGATGGGATCATAAACTTTAGTGGTTAACTCAGGTTGCAAAATTTTTCTGTAGTCTTCTGCATAGAACTCTACAGTGTGTTTCCAGCATATAATGGGCTCATGCAAATTATTTATTGACTTCTGCTCATTCTGCTCTACGTTCACAATTGACTTCTACTTTCACTATGTTTCTCTGGCCATTATGTAGATTGCTGATTACCAATCCCTTGGATACCAAGAACAGTAAATGTAGTTATGACAATAAATGGAAATCATTACCTATTTTGTAGAGGCAAACAAATTTAATTGACTCCTACTAAACTTTCATAAAATTCTCCTATGGTGGGCCAGACATTATGCTGAATGTCGGAAATAAAAAGTTAAAAAGATACATACTTTTTTGTTAGCCTTGAGGAACTCATTAATTTCGTGCATACTACACTGTTCCATCAAGATCAGTCTATTTTGTGTTACTCCTAGGTGATGCTGTAGGCTGTAGCCTGTTTAAATAAAACACATGAAAGCATTAGTTCTATTTGAACCTCCGTGGCCTTCCTGCCGAGGAATCTGCCCAGTAGCATTGTCTTGAAAGGACATTCCTTAGCACTGGAGAGATGTCAGGCTGTGTGTGTGTGTGTGTGTGTGTGTGTGTGTGTGTGTGTGTGTGTGTGTGTGTGTGAGGCTTCTGGGAGAGCAATTGTGCACCAAAATGCTGCATTTATTGGTTTCCCTTTATGTTCCATGTTAAAAGACAAGCAGCTTAAAAATGATTTTTTCCTTTGTCTTGTTGCTGTGGTGCTGAACAACTGGAAGCTTTATAACTGGCATCCATGGAAACCAAAATTTTGTTCAATCCAGAGAAATGCCAGAAAATATTTGTTGTTGTATTGAAAAGCACTGACATCTTATATTTTCGATTCAGCAGGTTATAGCTTGACTGAAGACTGAAAGGGATTAGAAAAGTCTAATTACCAAAATGTAAATCATTTTTTTTCCATTTCCAGATATTACTCAGGCAAGACAAATGATTCTTCAAATATTTCAAACATTCCTGACATTATCATTAAAATTATTTATGATTGTTACTATTACCCAGCACTGGATGTGAGGCAAGGTTTAAATTAAGTGTGTTGATTACTAAATGGAATTCTTTCACTCTTGCATAAAATTCAGCATGAAAAGCAAGGCATAAAAATGTAAATGCTGAATTACTTTACAACTACAATTAGATAGTAAATAAAGACACAGGGAAATGGCAAAATCATTAAGTTAAATTCACATATGATTTCAAAACTTGTTTCATGACATTGAGGAAAGAGTTGCACTGTAGGCATGATTACATATTATTGAATAGGTTGTCCTTTTCTCCTAAATGTCATTACTTTATATGACATTCAGCACTCAAAATCCGTGCTTTTTTTTTTTTTTTTACACTCAATCTTGAGAGATTTTTTTGGTCATTGTTGACTAAAAAAGGAGGTAAGAAAGAGATGCATTCTTCAAAAACTTTTTTT
>NW_007727664.1:164995-167055 GCF_000696425.1 Galeopterus variegatus
TTTTTTTATATCTTCTTAAATGTATCATTGAGTTGATATATTAGCACCTTTATGTATTAACACCTTGATGTAAGTAGCTCTGTAACCATCTATTACTAATTTCTTAATGTACACACCTTGCTCCAAAATATATTTGACTTTCCTAGCAACAGTGAAGTGAGGTAAAAACAAATGGAAATTATTTAGGATATATTTAGTGTTAAGAGAAAAATAAATTTAAAAACTTGGATAAATTGATTATTGTAATTTAGCACTAAAAGTTTGCTTATAAAAATTAAAAGGAAAATACAATGATGAGATGTATTAAAATTCATCTAGCAAGGTGTGGCAAGGAGGCTCTCGATGGCCTCCCATGAGCATAGCCTGGACTAGTAACTTGCTTCTAACCAATAGAATACCACAAATGGAATGTCACTCCTGTAATTGGGCTACACAAAATTGTGACTACCATCTTGGTGGCTGGCAGGCTCTCTTTCTTGCTGGCTTTGATGAAGTAAATTGTCATGTTGGAGAGGCTCACATGGCATGAACCTTAGAGTTGACTTTCACCAATATCCAGCAAGAACCAGACCTTCAGTTCAACAATCCTTAGGTAACTGAATCCTGCCAAAAAAATCATGTAAGCAAACTTCAGAGAGAATCCTTCCCCTCTTAAGCCTTCACATGAGACACCAGTCCTGGCCAGCACCCTGACTGCAGCTTTATGAGAGACCATGAAGCAGAGGAGACCATGAATCTAAGCTGTAGCTGGATGCATGATCCTCAAACACTGAGAGATAATAAATTTATGTCATTTTAATTTACTAATTTTGTAAATAACAACTACACAAGTTAATTCTTTTTTTCTGAAACTAACATTTCCTATAGCTTTATATGCAAAGATTCATGTACCATGTGAAATCTTTGCCAACTAATTAGCAGGAGTTAGAGAACTGTGATTTAGCAGATATTTTCTATGAGCCTCCTATAAAAAGTAAGTTCATAAAACTAGACTTTAACTCAACAAAGCCTTCAACAATTTGGGGTGGGGAAGTAAAAATTCAAGGTAGTAAAGACAACAAAGTTTATTATCTCATGAACCAATCTAATATAGTCAAGGAACTTGAAGAACTGAGAGGAACGAGCAGCTATTATGTCCTTCAGGTTGGCTCTCTTAACCAGATATGCCAGATATGCCAAATAGATTTCCAAACTCTTTGCAAATTCTGGGCTATAGCAAATTCTTGGCTGAATTTTCTCAGGAGTGCTGCAGTGCCAATATTTTGTGTTGTCAATTAAGGTGTGTGTAATCCATATGCCTTATATGTGTGGCATTCGGGCAGAAAAACTAACATTCTCATATGAAAGTTCAGAAACCTGGCTCATGCTCTGATCTTGACACAGTACCATTCAATTCCCATTTGGAGGAAGGGCTGCCGGGTTGTCAGTATGTAATTTTTTTTTTTTTTTTATTTTCTGAAAAAGAAATTTAAATTTACTAAAGTATTTGGCTAAATACTCAGAGATTCTAGATATGTCATTTGCTTGTAGGAAGAAGTTTTTACCTGAATGAAATATTAATGTTAATGATTCTAAAAGGAGCTCAGTCTACACCTTGCATGACGTCTATTTCTGATGAAGGACTTCAGCCTGATGCCAGTGCCAGAATGTGTTAGCTGTAAATTGTACCCTTGAGAAACTGAATGATTAACTTGTTGGATAAAAGTATTTAGAACTCAGCATTTCTGCACTTGAAGAGGACTGCTGAACCCTTCTTATTTTAACGTTTGAGATATATATATATATATATATCTCAAATATATATATTTATATATATATTTATATATATATATTTATATTTCTTGAAAGCAGGTCATATATTAATTATTAATTAATCAATCGCTTAATTATGAATCCAATAAGCCATTTAAAAGATTTGACAGTCTATTGTGTCTCCCTATTCCCTTGAAGTTAGGTGTGACTATGAGCCCTGCCCTTGTGCATTTTTTCCTGGGCCTCTTTTTCTTTCCCCTCCCATATTCCAGCAATGTTTTTGATGATGAAGCCTCCATCAGCCTGCT
>NW_007727664.1:167637-169952 GCF_000696425.1 Galeopterus variegatus
ATATATATCTCAAATATATATATTTATATATATATTTATATATATATTTATATTTCTTGAAAGCAGGTCATATATTAATTATTAATTAATCAATCACTTAATTATGAATCCAATAAGCCATTTAAAATATTTGACAGTCTATTGTGTCTCCCTATTCCCTTGAAGTTAGGTGTGACTATGAGCCCTGCCCTTGTGCATTTTTTCCTGGGCCTCCTTTTCTTTCCCCTCCCATATTCCAGCAATGTTTTTGATGATGAAGCCTCCATCAGCCTGCTTCACAGTGCAGGGGAGATATTAAGCAAAGTTGGGACTTTGTTCTTAAGAAAATGGGAAGTCCATTAAAAGAGCTAGAATAATTAGCAATGGTCCAGTGTGTAAGTCGACAAAAAATGAGGCAAGACAGGAAGATATTTGGCATGAGGCTATTCCTATCTTCCAGAGGATGCTGAAAAAGGTATAAGCAATGATGGAGGGAGTGTGATGAAATAAAAGCAGTATCTATAAGATATTGTAGAGACAGAATTGAAAATGATTTGACAATCGAAAACGGGTGAGGCAAAGTGTGAGCTTTTCAAATATGAAACCAATGTTTGAATTTTGGTGACTAAAGACCATGTCATCTCCACCAATAGAAACGGAGGACATAGAAGGATGTGCGGAAAAGAAGAGTTCGGTTTTAGGAATGCTGAATTTTAAGATACATTTTAAGAAATTTCAGACTGAGACCTACTGTAGTTGTTTGGAAGTATCAGAGAAGGCGTGATCTATGTGTACAATCAGAACTAGAAATGTAGCACGCAGTGGATGTTTGGGGAGTAGAGATTTTCAAAAACGTTGTGATGAAGTAAAAAAGATGGAGAGAGAGAGGGGGAGAGAAGAGGAATGATGAGGTTTACTTATCATTAATGAGGGCTGCTGAATTTGGTTGTCCAGTCTCAGTTTCATATGGTACAGGAGACGGAACATGCATTGATCTCACTTCTAAACCAAAAGCTTTGCTACCACCTAAATTTCTAATGCAAACTTCCCTGGGTATTCTAGTTGGTTCTTACGAACAATTAACCACTAAAAATTACTAGTTAATTGAGAGTGGTAGCAGTGTTTTAGATTTTTGACGTTCCACTACATTATTAATGTTTTCCATATGTATATTTTTTGCATTTCCTGTCAGCTGTATGGTAATATCTGCAATTTTACATTACATGTAGTGCTCTTCCATTTCCTCTCTATATAGTGAATTTTGGGGCAGCTAATGCATCTCAGAAATAGTCATTTTTTCAAAAGCTAGGCCAAAGAATAACTCCATCTTCCTTCAGGGATAATGTCATTTTAGCTGAAATAACTACCTTTGAGAGAATCTGGCAGATACATTGCCCCCTACTTGTTCATGTGTGTAAAGGGGCAACCCTGCTATCTGACCCTTCACATTCACAAACACTTTTTAAGGTTTACTGGACATTTATTAACATCATTTTAATCTAATCTTTCAGTTGACAATGTATTCAGAAGTCACTTGAGAATAATTAAGCACTCAGAGAAGAACACAATTTTTTTTAAAAAAATGGACTTTTACAACTGAAACCATTCTTTTAAAGAGAATCATATTCCAAAGGATAGTTAAAATTACCTTATATTACATTTTATCCTGAGCTTTAAGTCTGTTGAATACACTCAGTTAATTTTCTTAATGAAAATTCCACTAACACAGCATCTCCAACTATTACATATGTGCACACCAGCACAGGTCGTTGCTGAATTTAAATAAAATTACTTAAGAATAAATCAAGAAAGGAAAAGAGTAGAAGAAAGAACAGTAAATTATTTTTATAAAAGCATTACCGTTTTGAAGGAGATGGGTAAGTAGCTGACTGGCCAGTCAATATTAACACGTTTCTTTGTTACTGTTGTTTTTTAACAGACATTGATAATCTAAGTTTTTTCCATCTAAGCAAGTTTATTTTAACAGAGAAATCTGGAATGAAAATGAGTCAAGTGATAATTCCTAGAAAATACAGCTTATGAGAAGAAGCCTAAGAGAATTTAAGGTAGTCATATCAACTTGGTATAACTCGGTGGTATTTTTTTTCCATGCTACAAATCTACAGAATGAGGGAAGAAATTGTGTTGGTCTAGGAATGCTTCAGAGTTATTCACTTATTGATTTATTGTCTTATCCATAAAATCGCTTTTTAAAAAAGAGATCTCAGCTATTGCCGGCCAAGGCTCTTCATTAAAGTTTTTAAAAATGATGAGAAGATTTAATTAAGAAACATCAGCACCAGCATGATCATTTAAAAATCCAACATTGCGATCCT
>NW_007727664.1:170529-171940 GCF_000696425.1 Galeopterus variegatus
GTTGGTCTAGGAATGCTTCAGAGTTATTCACTTATTGATTTATTGTCTTATCCATAAAATCACTTTTTAAAAAAGAGATCTCAGCTATTGCCGGCCAAGGCTCTTCATTAAAGTTTTTAAAAATGATGAGGAGATTTAATTAAGAAACATCAGCACCAGCATGATCATTTAAAAATCCAACATTGCGATCCTCAAGGTAAGGGTTATCTGATAAGATCAAACCATGTGGTTTTTCTAAACTGTGGAAATATTCAAGAAAAAAATAAAGGTTAACAAAACTGTGAATAATAATTTTTGAGCATGATTTTCTCTTTTTCCTCTATTATTTCTTTTATTTTCTCGTTTCTTTTGTTTGTTTGTTTGTTTGGCTCCTGAGAGGGTCTCCCACAAATGAGATATTATGAAAATAAATAACTATGGGTGAAGGAGCAACATCTTGTCATAGATTAAAAACTGGTTAAGCTTCCAGAAAGAAATGTCTTCTGCTTGAATGGAAAGGGGTTAAGAGGAAGATGGCCTGGGGTTGAGATAGGAAGCAGTGCTGCTGGATGTATGTATTAATAACTATAAAGAACAAGATGTGCTCGACTGTAAAAGTCTCTGTAAAGAATTGAGTCCTGGGCCCTTCGAAATTCAATCCATGATTTTTTTTTTTTTTTTTTTGCTAACTTGTCAGTTCATCCATATTTTTCTCTGCTTGGAAAGAAAAGTTCCTAGGTCATATCTGTTTGCCTCAATTTTAACTGCTGCAACATTACTGCTTCTAGAGCATTGCTATCTACTTCTCTTTGACCCAGGGGGTACTTAAGCATCAGATAAAAATGTCACACCTGTTATTAGGTGCAGGACTCTGAGGAGCCACTTTTCTATGATAGGGTTTTGGAAAGAGCTCTGTAAATGGATATTTTGAGGAGGGAGAAAGGTGATCACGGATGAAATGTAAGAATCTTTTTCAGTAATCAAACACACCACACACACACACACACACACACACACACACACACACTCCGTAATAGGCTTTTGTTGCCATGGGAAATAGGTTGATATAACTAAAATAGAAATAAGAATATCATAGATGAACTTCTTTCAATTATGAACACCCAAATGCAGACAAACACACAATAGTCTTGTCTAGGTGATATTCGAATTTACTGAGCTTTTCAAGTGTTGCTATGGGTCATCAGGAAAGATCAATTAGTAATTTACGTTTTTAGGATCCTGTCTACAAGGTTGCTGTTAAGTTTAATCATTTGGGTGTTTTCAATAACTAGTCATAGGAATCATTTTATCGGAGCAACCTGGTACACGTGTGGTAAGTGGAGTTGTGTCTGTGTATGTGTGTGTCTATGTTTGCGGAGGAGGTGGTGGAGACAGACAATAGCAGGTTTGGAAATTTTCAGGACTAACGTGA
>NW_007727664.1:172077-174645 GCF_000696425.1 Galeopterus variegatus
TTGCGGAGGAGGTGGTGGAGACAGACAATAGCAGGTTTGGAAATTTTCAGGACTAACGTGAAAGGAGAGTGGATGGGAAGAAACCAAAGGGGTCATTGGCTAGTGTTTGTAATGCTAAAATGTAGGGTCCAAAGGAGTTGTTCAAAGTGAGAGGGACCTGCTGAACGTGGCCTGCTATGGGCTAGGGATATGGAAGCCTAATTGCTAGGTGGGAGGAAGTCCTGGCCAACTTCTGGGCACGCTGGGAAAGGCAGCTCTGTTTAAGGACCATGGAGAGCTGACAATCAAGAAAGGTATAGGTGCTGTATCAGTACATTGAAAACGAGAGAAATAGCTGAAAATAATCATCTTTCCTACACAGTAAGAGTTTTAGCAAATACTTTTATACATTGATTTTCATACTGTAAAATCTTAGCCCAAGAGTGATCCTAAATTGTTGTGGTTTGTGATGGTCTGGTGCCTGATAAATCTCTACCTTATTTCCTCTACCTCTTGCTTTCCTCGGTTCGCTCGTGAGCAAAGTGCACTCTTTCCATCTCTCAGTGTTCCTCAGCATGCTGCTGACACGGGGCTTTTTCAACGGCTGCTCTTTGCCCTGAAACACTTGTTCCCCAGATATTCACACAGCTAGTTACCTCAGTTCACTGCAGTCTCTTGTTCAAATATCTTCTCTGATCATCCTCTCAAAATGACATGTCACTTGTTATGTCAGGTATTTGCCTAGCGTTTACTATAATATGAACTTGATAAGAGGATGGCTTTGTTTGTTTTATTTTGTACTGGATACCCAACATCTCAAATAGCCTTTGGATCATACTAGGCACTCAGAAATATGTGAAGAAATGAAAATTGTTACATATTATTAGCTGATTCCCTTTTAGTCTGTGGATTAAGGACAAGAGACCTTCGTCAGAAACACTTAGTGAGATGTGAATATTCTTTAGTTATTCTTAACTGGGGAAATAACAAGGAAAGACCAATATTTCCTTTTCTTATTCTCAGCCCTTCAAATCTCATACCTCTCATTCTTCACCCTCCATTTCAGATTAGCCGTAAAATCATTCTGGCTGACTTAACTACGAGAATCATTTACTAGGGAGCATTTATTCATAATTCTGCTAATTTTACTTTCTCAAGTCTACTTATGCAAATTCTAGCAGTGGCACAATTTCAACAAATCCTTGGAATACAATTTCTTATTCTGTGTCTTTGATATTTGCCAGTCATTTCTCCTTCAGTGTTCTGCCAGTCTGTCACCTTGAAATTATTATTGCCCTAACTTTGGCAGATGCCAGCTCATTACAGTTTCCTGCTCCACAGGCGATACAACTTTGAGAAGTTTTAAATGGGGAAGTTTGTAATGAACACAGTTTAAATGACAAGGTCCCATTAATTTGGTAATGCAAGTAGAAGAAAAATGGAAATCCTTTCTAAATTTTGTAGGGCTGACCACCGCTGAAAACATTTGGGCTTCTTCAAAGAGTACCCAGCTCCTGCCATCTGATGTGACTAGCATAAATGAGTTCCTAGAACACTTGCAGTGCTGTTTGGAAGCCCATGAGTGGAAAGCAGATGGATGAGTCATTAGATTAAGAGTAGGGGACTGTGAAAGAGCAGTTACCACCTACCAACTTGACTATAACCAGTGTCTGCCGCTGAGCGCTTGAACACATTTCCCTACCCTTTGTAGTGCTGCTACTCAAAAAACAAACTCTTCTCTCAGCCTTCTGATCAGACCTGCAATCTGCAGGGCTCGGAAACTGCCATAGAGACATTTATTTTCTCAATTGTGTCTGATGACCCCAAAGTAGGATTGATTCTCAAGAATCATTCTCATATGATTCTTATGAGAATCATCCCTAATTTACTGACTTGCTGTGAAAGCAAAACTGCTTAGTTAATTGTCAGAAACAGTCTGTGTATATTAAGATGGGTGCATAATTTATTATCCAAAGTAGGATGCTTTTGAAAATAAAAGGAACCACTAAAAGTAACTACAATTACATAAACAAGTGTATGAATATTTATTGACTAAAAAATTTATTTGATTATATTATTAACTATAGAAAGTTTTATTTAAAATTATTTTATAAAACAAAATTCTCTATAAAAATTAAACTAATATATCAATGTATATTAAAGCAAAATAAGACATTCTTATTAATGATCTAAACATTAGAAATAATAAACAATAATTATCCTTGGTGTGTGTTTATGTACTTAAACCAGTGTTTCAGTCTTCTCTATTTCTAATATGTCATTTGTATTTTTCTGAAGAATTAATTTCTCACAATAGGAGAAAATGCTTTCTCTATAGGTTCTGATATATCTCGTAAGATAAGATCAAATTCTGTTAAATGGAGAATATTCTCACTACTCTTTTATTTTGAAATGTGGAAACATCTCTACACAAATACTTTTGTAGATACTATCTTTCTTTATTTCATTCCAAGTATCTTGCTTTAAAAATTATTTTTAAAGTTGGTTTAAAATTTTCAAATAAATTATAAAATTCTCAATTTCAATAACATGATGATTCAAAATATAAATGCTTTCTTTTTTTTTTTT
>NW_007727664.1:175437-191338 GCF_000696425.1 Galeopterus variegatus
TTCAATATCTTTCTGTTTGCAAAGAGTCTTCATTTTTAATATTCACAAATTTCTAAAAGCTTCAAAATCTCTTGTATGTGTGAGTGTGTGCCACTTGTTAAATATTCTAATTAAAGATTTATAACTGATTTTGGGCAAAGACCAACCTAAATTTAGATAACTTTTTAGTAAAATGTTTACCCTATATTGGATATTTAGGTCTATTTCAATAGTACTTCTTTGAGGAGTTCATTTTTAAAAATATGGTGCTGAGTAGTCAAGAAAAAAAAAAAACTACATACCACCTTACTAAACAGTTTTTGTGTTAAATCTCAGCTCCCTCATACAATTTTATATTTCATTTACTCTAAAAGCTTATATATAAAATATTTATAAATTTTTGACAATTTGTAGAATATCACAACTTTCTCAGAAACTATTTTTTTTTTTTTGTCTTTTGTCTTTTTCGGTGTCCGGCAACGGATCGCAACCCTCAGTGTTGCCCCCGTACTGGACCGGGGACCGGCAACGGGATTGCAACCCTCGGTGTTGCTCCCGCGCCTCGCTCAGCCAGTGAGCGGGAACCGGTCTGTATGTGGGATCCGAACCCTCGGGCGGGAGCGCCGCCGTGCTTCCCAAGCGGCGCACTATCCAGTGCGCCACCGGGCCAGCCCAGAAACTATTTTGAGCTATATGTGCAACATAATCCAAATACATTTCTGCTTTATCTATTTCTTAATGCATTGGTTAGCTATTACTGCATAACAAATCACTCCAACACTTCGTGGCATAAAACAACAACTTTGTTATGCTCACAGATTTTCTGTGTCAAGAAACTGGACAGGATAAAGCAGAGCAATTTTTTTTTCCTGTGCCACAATTTCTAGGGCATCAGCTAGGGAGACTTAAAGGTTTGAAGTAATTCAAAAGCTAGGGTCATCTAGAGGAGTCATCATTCACATACCTTGTGGAGAAAGCTGATTGTCAATCAAGACCTCAGCTAAGCTGTTGCCTGGAACATCTACATGTCACCTAATCAAGTGGTCTCTTTGAATGGGCTTGTTTGTGTTTTCTCACAGGATGGAAGATAGGAAGAGCAGGTGTTCTGAGGGAAGGAGGCAGAAATGCATGACATTTTGACCATCTAGACTTGAAAGTCACAAACAGCAACTGCTGTACTCTATTAAAACATTAACAAATGTTTGCCCACATTTAAGGCAGAGGCATAGAACCCAACCACTTCATGCAGAGGGCACCAAGGTTGCAGTGTAAGATGAGTGTGGGGTCGGAGATACTGCTGTAGTATTGTTCTATAGAAAATATTATCTGCCATGCTTTAATTAGTAAAAATATTATTTTTGTCATAACCCTGTCCCAGCAAGATTTGTGTTAATATTGTAAAATAGTTTTAACTGCTAAATCTTTAATTACACTTTTGAAAACATCAACTATGTTAGATATTTTACTTTCAACTAGATTAATTTTCAGATGTTTTACATTGATTTCATAAATTGGACTAAAAAAATCAAACAGTGATTGAAATTGACTGATTTCTGTTTGAAGCATCTGAGACATTGAAATAAAATTTACGTCATTGAACTGTTCACAAAGTGCATTAACAGCAATTGATTCACTTTTGATTTGTGTGTAAAATATCTCGGAATTAAAAATTAGCAAAATGAGGGCCGGCCTGGTGGCGCACTGGAGAGTGTGCCGCTTGGGAGTGCGGCGGCGCTCCCGCCGAGGGTTCGGATCCCATGTGGATACCGGTTCCTGCTTACTGGCTGAGCGTGGTACGGGCTCAATACTGAGGGTTGCGATCCCGTTGCCGGTCCCCGGTATGGGCGCAACACCGAGGGTTGTGATCCCGTTACCAGTCAGTAAAAAAAAAAAAAAGACAAAAAGGAAAAAAAAATTAGCAAAATGAATTAAAAAATACTTATTTTATCTAAATGAAAAACTGTGCATCACAGGGTGATGTGTAGCACCTTTTGCACCTGCGTATTTTAAACTATTGTGTTGGTGTGGAGTATACTAACATTTATAAAGCAAATGTATTTCACAAGGCCTAGTTTCCAAATCCCTGTAGTTTCAAGTTTAGCCTAACTTTTTAAAATTACATGAAGAAATGTTAACCTTGCAAAAGACAGGAAACTTTCCCCAGGCTAAAGTCTCTGATATAGACATAGAATTGTAACACAGCAAAATTGCTGGCTCTCAAGGACAGATATCCTTGAAAGTAGGTTAACCTACTGATTGATATGTTAAGAAAGTTGCTTTATTGTTATGTAAAAATACTGAGGATACTGCTTTAGGAAAACACAGTATTTGCTAAGAACAAGCTTTCATTGGTCAATTGACTTAACCTTTCACAAATTGCATTATGGAATGTCACTTTGTTATTTCACTGATTTTACCAGATTCTATTGTTAAACTATACTTAACCGTAACTCCACCTATGTTCTTTTTCTGTAACTTTCTGGCCTGGAGAATAACTACTGAGACAGAACCCCAGTTCAGTGTTAATTTCCCAAAGGAGATATGCCTCTCTTGAGGGTTCCAGGAAATTAACCCCATTGGGGTGTCTCACTGCTCAGAAGAAATGGGCTTTGAGTAATCCTTTTTCATCTCCACCACCCCATGTGAGGCAAAGCAACATCTTGGGGCACATTTTTCTGAAATTACTATTAACTTTTGAAGGAGATGCTCATGTTTCTTCTGCAGATTCTGTCTTCATTTGAACATGGGATCAATGATATTGATATTGGAGGTAGGACTGGGGTGCAGGCCAATAGTCAGCCTCAACCCACCCAATCATCTTACCAGATTCTTGACTCCACCACAGTTAGAAATTCAAGGGCAGAGTTACAGTAGAAAGTGAAAACAAGTTTAATATAACAGATAAGAAATACAAGTTCCACAGAGAGAGTGTGGCCTAGCTCCAGAAACTGAGCAGGGCCCACACCAAGTCTAACACAAAAGGAAGTTCAGTACAGATATCAAGTCTAACAGGAAAGCAAGAAAAACACACTTAAAGTTCCGTACAAAGTGCAGGCTGGC
Source organism: Galeopterus variegatus (assembly GCF_000696425.1). Lineage (NCBI taxonomy): Eukaryota > Metazoa > Chordata > Mammalia > Dermoptera > Cynocephalidae > Galeopterus > Galeopterus variegatus. The sequence goes on from NW_007727664.1 coordinate 178,477, forward strand.
TCAAAAGAATGAGCAGCTGCTTGCTGAGAGTTAATTTTGATACAAAGTAAAGTATACACACCTCAGGCAGGGAAGTGCAGATTGTCTCCAGGAAACTGAGCAACAAACCTGCCTTCTGCTGGGATTCAGCTTTTATACTTTCTCTATCTAATGAATATTCAGTAAAGGGGGTGGCACCCAGTTATGCAACATTTAGTCTTGCACATGCTCAGTCAGTCTCTTCCTGGAACATGTTCATTGGTCAGATCCTATCACATGTGCCAGGCATATTCAAGAATATTCTGTGGTCTCTATTGAGCATGCCCAGCCACTAGATTTGCATGAGCCAGTCCCTAGTGGTCTCATTTTCCTGTGTTGGTACTAAAAATAGGTCTAACTGGCAATAGGAACTTTCCTCCAGGGGAGAGCTCAGAGGAGGGGTTCTGAGACTTAAGGGAGTGGCTAGAAATGGGGAGGCATGTCCTGAAACCTGAACGCAGGGAAATAGAGCACCCCCTATATCAATAGTACTATTCTTCTTATGATAGGAATTAAATATAGATAAACATTTTGTGCAAGCTTAGCATTTACCATCATCTTTCTTGAAAAGAGGAAGTGATGTCTTTCATTTTTTATTTAAAAAGCATTTTCTTTACTTTTTAGCTCATGGCTTCTGCAAGGGCTTACTGTAAGCTAGAAAAGCATTGTCAAACAATAGAATAGCGTTTGATGTATAGCACTGGATACATGACAGAACAACTGTAGCAAGAGTGTTCAGCCTGCTCTCTATAGTTGGACTGCTCAACCTCTATTACCTGCCCATCTTTCATGTACACCTAACCAATAATTGCCCCTATTTCCCTCTGACCCCACTGGCGTATGACCTGGAAGTCTGGTGAATCTTATAGTCCACCGTGCACAAAATTTGTTGCAGGGACATCAAATACTTTTTAAATTTTTTTACCACCATTTGAAATCAGAAAAAGTAAGCTAACCCCCACTTCTTGTATCCGAGCATGCTTTGTTTTATCAGCAAGTGCTCTGTGTGTCTTCCTTGAAAGGGATGGGTTAGTTAAATTCTGTTAGGAAAGGTTCTGGGGAATGAGAGATGTGCTATCTGTGGTCTCTTTTCAGATTTAACCATGTTTTAAAGTGAGAACTGTTCGCTGCACATGTTATTATAGGACATATGACTATTAGATGGCAGAAGCTGCAAGTACAAAATTAAGGTTTGCTATAATCATCCTGGCTTAATTTAATGTAATTATTATTAATGTTAACTCATTAAAATTGAAAAATCTTGCACACATGCTAATGTAGATGGGATGCTATGACAATGTGAATATATCAAAAATGAACCCAGACGAAATTTACGGCCATCGTATTTCTCATACAGGTTGAACTTTTGCAAGGCATGTTTTGACTTCTACTGTTCCCCAAAGATTGTTGGGTTGAATGACAGTAAATTTGAGTTGTTTCGTGGTTTATTAGCTATGCTATCTCAGGAAACTTATTTGCAATCTAAATCTGTTTCTTGTTTAAAATGAAGTTAATAATACCTAACTCTCAGAAATATTGTATCACATTAAAAAAAGCCTTAAAAGTGTTTGGCACAAAATAAATCATTCATGTAATAGTAGATATTTTTTATTACGTATTATATTACTATCAACAATATAGTTTATAGTATACAATAAGTGTATAATTACAGTTTTCATAATCTTTAAGAAGTTTGTAGCAATATTTTTCTATGAAGGAGAACTGTATAATAGAGATAGCATTGAAAGGGACCGCTATACATTTTTTTGAGTGTGGAATTGCCTTTTTAGAGGGCAAGTTGGCAATGCGAATCAAAACTGTTAGACCTGTGCGTAGGATCTGACCCTATTATTGTCACTTTTTCTAGTATTTATTTAGAAGAAATAAGCATGGATATAGCAAAGAATATAGCTTGTTTAGAGAGGAAGAAATTGGAAGCAACTTAAGTATCTAAATGTAAAGGCCAGATTAATAAGTTATGGCACAAACATATAATGCAATAATATAAAGCCATTAAAGTGGTCAGAATGGAACTTAATGACATGCAAAAAATAAATAAATAACAGCCCACAAAACCATATGTATTATTGATTCCCAACTTTGTTTTAAAATGTTTTTAACCCAAACACATAAACACACACACAAGGTTGGGAGCCTTTAAACCAAATTGCTAAGAGTGATTATCTCTGAATAGTAAAATTAAAGGTTGTCTCATTTCAGGTGTTTTTGGTTGCACGTACCAGAAACACAATTCAAATAGGCCGTAAAATGAAAGTAGTATATTGGCTTACGAGATAGAAAACCTTGGAGTAGAGTGGCCTTCTGGCGTAGCTGCATCGGGGTGCCAGTTCTTGTTCTCTGAGATTTTCCCAGCTCTGCCTGCTCATCTGGATGATATACTCACCCTCAATATGGCTTGCCTCATGAAGCACAGTGGCACCCTTGGTTCTATCCTGCAAATCTGCACACCAGACAAGGCATTTTAGTTTAACCTTAACGATAAGAAATAAGTCTTAATCTTCACTTGATTTGACCACACAGAGCCAGCAACTGCGGACAGAGGAACACTGTGAACTGAATGAATAAGGCTGGCTAGGTATCACTGCCCATCCTTGGGCCAGTAACAATAGCAAAGAAGCAGCAAGCTGTTCTTCTTACTTCAGAAATCAACCATGGAGGAGAAATGAGGTTAATTTCATACGAATTCTGTGGTTGCTACGGAAGAGGAAAGACATGGAACGAATGCTGGAGGAAGCAACATGACTCCTTCCATACATACATTTTTGCAAATTAATATACATTCTATTAGTTATAATTTAAAAAGCTATCTTTTTAAAATGGTAAGTATAAAATCTTTATTAGCTAGACCTAAATGAACAGAAGTCTTAATTATTGAATTATTATTATTGTTGTTGTTGTTAATGCTTAAGTTTTAGGAGACAGTGGCATATAGTAAGAAAACCATTCAAAAGCACAAGCTCTAGGTTATATCTTTGGGATAAGAACTGTAACTTCTTCATCTATGGTCATAAATAAATGTGATTTTAGATTTCAGGTGAGGACCATGAAATATTTAAGTATAAAATCTTTATTAGCTAGACCCAGAACAGAAGTCTTAATTATTGAATTATTATTATTGTTGTTGTTGTTAATGCTTAAGTTTTAGGAGGCAGTGGCATATAGTAAGAAAACCATTCAAAAGCACAAGCTCTAGGTTATATCTTTGGGATAAGAACTGTACCTTCTTCATCTATGGTCATAAATAAATGTGATTTTAGATTTCAGGTGAGGACCATGAAATATTTCACTCAATTGTACATAATTGAATTTTTCTCCAAATTATTTACTCAGGCTAAAAATAGATACTAATTTTTTAAAGAGACAATGTCATTAGTAAGTACTAACACTATAAGTGTGTTTTTAATTTAAGCAACCCCAAATCAATTACCCAGAAAAACTCATTCTAAAGGCTTCAGGTTAATTGAGATGTAATTTTATATGAATCTTTGAATGTTTTGCCACCATGGTTTGCAGCTTCCTCTACATTTGATGTGTCCCTCAAGTGGGAAATAAGGTCAGTGTGGCAAAACACAAGAAACCTTATGGAATAGGCCAGAGGACAGAGTTCTAGGCTCAACTATTTTACTCACCTAATGCATATTTTTGACCAGTCACTTAAGAACTGTAACCCACTATTTTCATACTTTTAAATTGAGATGACATAGCTAAATGACTTCTGAGTTCCTTTCCAATTCTATATTAGGAAATTTTATACAGGTTTGTTCTGGACAAATGACAGAAACATGTTTTCCTTCAGATTGTGGTTCTGCCCCAGAAATCAAACTAGAAGTAAAACAGAGCTTTACTTTTATAACATGGTATTTTATTCACACAGCCTCATTCATTTTTCACTGCTGGGTCTCTGAGCCTATTTACAAAAGGATGTTAAAAAAAAATGAAACAAAGCACACTGCCTGTTTATTTGATGTTCATATAGCTGTGAGACTTTCACCTTAGTGATCTTACCCTCTGTGTTAGTTTTTTCTTACTTTTTTTTTTTTTCTTTTTTGGATACCAGGTGGAGAGGACTGAATTAATCACACTCCTCAGCTCAAGGCACATTATTATCATTTGTCCTTGCAAAGCCCCTTTCTTGTTTCCTTTATCCAATTATTCATATTTGGAACCTAGATCAGTCCTGCTTCCCCTTCCCTTAAACACTCTCATATGTTTAATATATCTTTTATTGTATGTGCCTGAGGAAAATGCATTATTGTTTTATAGCGTAAAATATACAGAAAAGGAATTCTGTTATAGATCTCATTCTATTTCTTTTTTTTTTTAATTTGACATTTATGTTTTTGATATTTTCTCATTTTGCCATGTATACTCTAACCTATTGTACTTTAAGACTGCACTGTGTGTTCACTGTATTTTACCTGTCACTCTCCTAGAGGAAACAGACTGCTTCTTACCCCTTGTCACTCACGACATGTGACGTTTCTATGAACATGCTCATACTTATTACCTTATGAACCTGTGAGAATTTTAGTGGGACAAATCAACAGGGCCTGAACTGCTGGGGCAGATGGCATGTATAAGGGTACTTCAAAAACTTATGGAAAAATTAGAATTAAAAGATGATACGAATCTTTCTGTAAACTTTTTGAAGTATGCTCTTTTATCCTTAATTTGCTTGAGTCTTTCTGGATTCCTCTTTACTATGGCTGTGCAAAAGACTGCACTCTGAATTTTTGTTGTTATTGTTCCCTATTATGCCTGTGAGATTTGTTCATCATTGTGTGCAGCAGTAGGTGTTCCTTTTCACTGATGTATAATTTTCTAGTGCTCAAAAATACCAAACTTCATTTATGTCTTCCTGAGTTGGCTACATTCTGGTTGTTGACAGAGGCTATTGGGGTTAAAACTGCTATAAAGATTCTTATAAATATATTTTAATTTCTTCCGATTTTATAATCAGGAATAGAAGTACTAGTCCTGGGGTAAATGCACAATTAGATTTAGTAAATAGTGTAAGCATTTTCCCGAAGTTTTGTACCAATTTACACTCCCCCAAGGAAGGTATGAGGGTTCTAGTTGATCTGGATCCTAGTGAGTGTGTAGATGTTTCTCATTGTGGCTTTAATTTGTCTTTCTTTGATGAGTAATGATATCAAATATCTTTTCATACACTTATTAGCAAGTTGCATATCTGCTTTTTGTGAAATGCCTGCTCCAGTCTTTTACCCCATTTTAGTTTTTTAAAAATTGAATATGGAGGGATTCTTTACTGGTTCTAGATATAGGTTTTTTAACAGAAGTGTGTGTTCCAAATATAGTCGTTAAGTATATGGCTTTCGTTTCTTAGGTTGTTAATAGTCTTTTCATAAAAAGAAATTCTTTATTTTTATTAAAACCAATGTATCTACTTTTCTTCTTTTAATAGTTAGTGCTTTCTATGTCCTGTTCAAGTAATCTTTGCCTATTCCATTGACCATGATAATGTTCTCCTATATTTTCTAGAAGTGATTTTTATTTATTTATTTATTTATTTTTTATGTTTATGCATATGATTCATCTCAAACAAAATTTTGTGTATGTATGAACTGGAGTCAATGTTTATTGTTTGTTTGTATAAACATTCAATTGATAACATTCAAGTGATTCTTATATAATAAATTGAAACATGAAAATAAAAATTGTTTTTCTTCAGAAAAAGACTGAGCTCTGGTTTTATCTGTCATTATCTAGCTGTTTGCTTTTATTTACCTCTCTTCTCTGTTATTCTATTTCTTTTATAACTCAAGGGCATATGTTCATCTTTATGGGATTATGGTCCTCTAAAACTTCTGTAGGTATGCTAGACTATTGGAAACGATAATAAAATCATATACTGTAGTTTTTATGTTCCCCTAAACTCCCCATCACTACCAAACATATTTTCTCTCTCTTCTCTATAATCTCTCTTATCTTGCCAAATATAATCCAAGAATTTTTATTTATTTGGAAATCAAAAGATAAGATTGATTACTATTCCACATCTTCTGATAAAAAGCCAAATTTGTGTGGGTTTTAAAAATTATTGTATTTTTCCTGGCTTTTATTTCTAGTCCCTTTTAAGATTTTCTCTTTATCACTGGTTTTCAGCACTTTGATTGTGCTATTCCATGGCATGATCTTCTTTATGTTTGTTCTGTTTAGGGTTTGTTGATGCTCTTGCAAAAATTTTGGTTATTATCTTTCTGAATATTTATATCTTTTTGTTTATGCTCTCTCTCTTTTTTTTCTGGGATTCCAGTTGAATATATGTTAGAATAGTTGATATTCTCCTTTAGGTTACTGATGCTCTTCCAAATCTATGGAATTTCTCTAGTTGCTTAATTATGGGTGGTTTCTATTGCTATGTCAGAGTTCACTGATTTTTTAATTTTATTATTGCGATATCTAGTATATGTTAATCCTATTCAGTATATTTTTATTTACATATTGTATTTTTTATCTCTAGATGTTGTATGTAGGTCTATTTTTAATATCTTCCATTTCTCTCATCATGCTTGTTTTCCTCTACTTTCTAGAGCATATAGAGCACATTTATAATAAAAGTTTTAACATCCTTGTCTGATAATTCCATTATCTTTGTCATTTCTGGCTCAGTGTCTCCTGACTCATATTTTTCTTTGTATGTGCCATAATATCTATATTGCATGTGTGGCAATTTTATCATTCGATGCTGGACATTGTGAATTTTATATTGCTGAATGTTGAGTTGTATTTTTTCTTTCAAAAGTAGTTGATTTTTGTCCTGGTACACAGTGAAGTGACTCGTGTTCAGCTTGATCATTTTGAGACTTGCTTTTAAGTTCTTGGGTCTAGAGTGCTTTTTAATCTAGGTCTAATTAAGTTGTAGTAAATAAGGAGTTTAATATTTTATCTAAATATAATGGGGTACAACAAGTGAGATTGAGACAGGGGAATGACATGGTCTACTGTTCTTTCTTAGAAGGTTATTCTGGCTACTCTATTAGGATGGGCTGTAGGAACCAGGGGCAACAGTAGGAGACTGTTGGAGGTAAGGAAAAATGTTAGTTGAGCTAAGCACTGTGTTAGTAAACTGTGGTCAGATTTGAGGTGCAATTTGGAAGTTGGAACTAAAAAATAAATTGATGGAAGACTATGAAGAATGTAGAAGGCAACTAGTTTTTACCTAAATATTGGGTGGATAGTGGTACCATTAATCTTGATTTTAAAAAGCTTGGAAAATATTATTTTATTTTATTTTATTTATTTTTGGTAAAAATAATTAATTCTGTAGATTAGTTTAGGGCATGCTAAGTTGGTAATGGAAATGTAGAGTAGGCAATTGCTTAAAAATGTGGTGTTTAGGGCCGCACCTGTGGCGCACTTGGGAGAGTGTGGCGCTGGGAGTGCAGCAGCGCTCCCGCCGTGGGTTCGGATCCTATATAGGGATGGCTGGTGTGGCAGGTCTCAAAAAGGACAAAAAAAATGTGGTGTTTAGGGCCGCACCTGTGGCGCACTTGGGAGAGTGTGGCGCTGGGAGTGCAGCAGCGCTCCCGCCGTGGGTTCGGATCCTATATAGGGATGGCTGGTGTGGCAGGTCTCAAAAAGGACAAAAAAAATGTGGTGTTTAAAAGAAAGCTCTAGATGGCAAATTCAATTTGACAGCCATGAGTATATTTATGATATTTAAAGCAACAGGACTGATGATATATATTTTGAGAATATAGAGAAACAGGGGAAAAATTCAAAGGACATACTCCTGTGGCAGCCCAACATTTGCAGAGCTGGTGGAAAAAGAGAAATTAGCAAACCAGACTGAGGAGGGTTGTGCAAAGATGTAGGAAGAAAATGTCTCGGATATTTTTACTTCCATTAGTATTTGGTTTCTTGGTTTCAATTTCTATTCACAATCACAAATATTGCTAATGTCATTTTTTGACAAAAATAATTTTCCCCAGTTTGTTTTTTTGTTCACTCAAGGTGTACATTTGAAAAGATTGACCCTACTATTGCAAGCTTAGGTTAATGTAAGATAGAGTGAAAGAATTGGCTTCAACTTTCCAATCCAGTTATTTCCAATATTGTAAATGCACCAAAAATATTTATGGAAGTCCCTCCTCTCTGTGAAAGACTGTTTGCAAAATGTCTTAGTTTTCCCTTCCCTGTATCCATGCTGTTAATGTCTGACTTGCATCACCTCTCATCAAAATGTGGAATCTACTATCCACTATTGGAATATAGGCTTGTCTTGTGACTTGCTATGGTCAATAAAATGTGAGGGAAGTGATAATATACTAGTCATGTGCCTAGGCCCCAAGAGGCCTTGCATACTTCCACTCTCTTTCTCTTTGTACTCTGCCCAGTCACTGTGTTATCAGACTGGACAGAAATGACCCGACCCAGCTGAAGCCATCTTAGGCCAACCTGCCTCCAGCTGACCCAGTACCTATCACAGACACATGAGTGACTGTAGTTGGGAATAGAAAAGCCACCCATCTGAGCCACACCCAAGTTGCTAACATGCAAAATCATGAGCTAACTAAATAGCTGTTGCTTTTATTTGTTACGAACATTGGGTTCATTAGTTACACAGTGACAGCTAACTGATATATTTTGCTTTCTTGCACCTGAAAAAGAAAGAGGAGTGTAATTACTGGCATCAGCTAAAAGTTTGAGATATTGCAATTTGCCAGAACTCTTGGGGTCTGACTAAATTATGTTCTAATATTCATGTAAAATTACCAGTGAATCAGTGTGATATCCTGTCAAGAGACCTGAACTGGAGTAAAGAAACTTGGGTTCTAGCCCTGTCTTTTATATTAAATTCTCTAAGGCTCTTTGAATAGATCACCTCTTTTCACTAATCCTCTTTTGCTGCATATTTACAATGAGAGTTAAAGAAAGATTCTGAAAGTCCTTATTTAACTTTATTATGGAACTCTCCTTGGTGCTGACAGAAAACTCAAGAATTTGCTAGATTTGATACAACTGATGAATAGACTTCATCTTTTTGAATAAGTTTTAGTGATCCTGTCATGACCCTGACATGAATGTCATTTGGCTTTCACAGTTTTGGATCAATTTAATCAATCACTCAATTTATCTATGCCTATGTCATTGACCACTTCCACACAAAACCAGCTGACTGTATGACAAATTATATAGAGAAGCTACGGGTCTTAAGAGAAGCCTCTCATAAATGAACAAGACCAGCATTCATTTTGGATATCACTAAAATCTCAACTGACAAAATAAAATTCACCTCATCTGATCATCTACCAGAGACATCCTTTAGGCTTACAATTCATTTTCCCCAAGTCTCTATTTTATTAAAGTTTGTTCCTTGAGAACAGGTACATGCAAAGTTAGTAATGACCTTAGATTATTTTTTTTTAGCAGTTTTTTAGTTCAGAGCTTTCACACAGGTTTCCCCAGATCTGAGGATTCAGATGTGCTCAGATTACTCATCCTTTATGTTTTTAGGGCAAGCAGGCTGAGGCTGAGCAGCTGGAACCCCCAGGATAATCACCTCCAACCATGGGTATCTTCATCTCTTTACCCCACTGTACTGTACAAATGCCATTTTCTATGTGTTGCATGAAATGGAAACTTTGGAGAAACACTATCTTGACTTATTAGAGTCACTGGAATATATTTCATCATATGATACCTTACTTTTATCCCCCAATTTTTGTTTTGAAAGTCTCTCCAGACTTTGACTCTGATCCATGTAGCTAACATGGTCTTACGGAATATCTTAAATCTACAATGGTTGTCTTTTTCAATGTTTTTCCTTATTTCTTCATTTGGCCTGACATGGCCCTCCTTTTCTTCCTTCAAATTTCACTCATTTTTCAGGGATTTTTATCAAGTCCCAGCCCTTCTATGAATGTTTTACAATTACTTTAGTCTACATTACTTTATCCGCTCTCTTAACCTGAACTCTGAGCCATTATATTGCCTTACACAATGTTAGTTACTTAATGATAGAAACCACCATACCTTAAACTCACACAGAATGACAGTAATTTAGTATTTTCCTACAGTATACATCACAGTGCTGGTCACATAATAACACCTCAGATCTTACACCTTATTTTAAGACCTCTAACACCTTATTTTATGCTAAAAAAGCATAAAATAAGTCCCTGATGAAAATAAACAATTGTACTTAAATTGAAATGAGAAAGACAGAGAAAAGAAGGTTTTTAAGTGAAGTATGATTTTTTAGAAGGCACATGTGAATGAGGCACACGGAGGTAAATATCAAGAAGCAATTTAAAATATATCAGGAAATCAGCGTTAGTGACTAGCACATAAAAGATAATGCACATCAAAGAAGCCAAATCATTAATAAATTTTGAGTGGGCCTAAGTATTCTCAATAAATATATTTCTTTGAGGTGTTTGTAGTCTTTGTACTAAATATGACACAAATAGTTCTTGGATTACTGTCTCAATAATATATATTTATTTCCACAATTCAGTAAGAGTATATATGTGTTTATTAAGTATCTACTCTGAGCCAGGCTGCAAAAAACAAAATACAAGCATAAGAAAACATATGTATGAATATTTACAAAATTCTATGTATGAGAATGTTCATAAAACATTATTTTGCATAATAAAAATGATTTAGCTACTCAATACAAAGAGAATACTAAATAATGTAATGTTTAATAATAAAACATATTGGATATGAATACTATTACATTACTAATATAGAAATTTAAAAGTATTAATATAATAGATTAAATCATATAATAAAATAACAATCTATTGATATTCAGTCAATAAAATTATTTTGTAGGAGAATATTTAATAATGTTTCCAATTTATTATTAAATTAAAAATTTAAGTTACAATGCAATGTGTAAATGTGATTCCAACTTTTAGGGAGCCATATACACACAGCTTATGCACACACATAGATTAATGTATACACAGGAAAGATACGTATCAAAATGCTAGTGGTAGATATATTTAGGTGATGTGGTTTTCTCCTCCTCTTTTTACTTTTCTGTATTTCCCCAATTTTTACCACAAATATACTTTTATATTTGTAATCAGAGTGCAAAGTCATAAAACTCAAATTATTTGCTTTTAAAACACAAAGTATCACATTTGAAATTAATGGTGAATACATATTGTCAGCCATGATCACATCCAATTAATTACACAGACAGCCTCTTCATGGATACAGCCCTGGATAGCCCCTTGAATGGCCTGGATGAGAGTTATATTTGTAAAGATTTCTCTATTTGCTGTGTGTACAGCAGGCTTCCGCCAGCTGCAGGTTAAGTCATCAAGCTTACTTCAGTTCGTCCTCAGTCATGTCGATCAGTGTGAGAGATGACATGTGAATTTATACTATGAGGCATGATATACAAGGATTGAACAATTCCAATAAGAGTTGCTTATATCTATAATGTCCCAACATACAAAAAAAAAAAAAAATCCCAATGAAGTCATTTGCCTAATGAATAAAGCTCCTTCCTTCATTGCTGGATCTGAAGACCCCAACATACAAAAAAAAAATAATCCCAATGAAGTCATTTGCCTAATGAATAAAGCTCCTTCCTTCATTGCTGGATCTGAAGATTTCCACTACAGTAGGAATTAAGACTCTGAGCTCAGACTGGTATTACCCAAATCAAGGACTGAAATCCAGTCAGCACATTCAAGCCAAAGCAGCCTAAAACTCAGCCTTTCTTCCTTGGTTACGAAAGTGACTTTACCTTTCTATAAACCAGTATCTTTAATTCAGCTGTGTTATTGGCCAGTAGGATAACACTGTGATTAATAATACAGACTTTAGTGTCTGACATACCTGGGTTCACAGTTCAGCTCCATCATGACCTCTGTGACCTTGGAGGAAAGTGATATTTAACTTCCTTGAGTTTCAAGTTTTTTATTTATAAAATAGAAATGCTAATGTGTTCTACTTCACATAGTACATGTAATAATTAAGATTAATATACACAAACTGGTTAATACGTGCCTGGCATTCTGAACACTATCAGTGGTTTTCAGCTGAGAATATTTGTATAAGTCTGTGAAGGCAGTGGTGTGCAGGATGTCACACTGACTTAGAAATCAGATAAATTTAGGTTACAATTATTCTAGCTCCCATTAACTCAAACCAACGATATTAGTATCCCTCTCTAATAGATGGGATTAAAATGATTTGACATTTTAATTTCCAGTGTTACTATAAGTATCTAATAGAACATATTCACAAAACTTTATTTCTCCTTTCAGTATATTTACTTAGAATCAACTTTATACCAGGTAATGAAATCTTAAAATAATAAATTATTAAACTGGTAGACTATAACTATGTCATAGTTTATGGATTTTTCTTCATTTGTATGCCTTTTGAGTAATATATCCATTTGATTCTCATTTATACTAATGACAAGAATATTGTTGCACCTTGTTTTTTTTTTTTTTTTTTTTTTTTTTTTTTTTTTTTTTCCCCCATTAACTCAAACCAACGATATTAGTATCCCTCTCTAATAGATGGGATTAAAATGATTTGACATTTTAATTTCCGGTGTTACTATAAGTATCTAATAGAACATATTCACAAAACTTTATTTCTCCTTTCAGTATATTTACTTAGAATCAACTTTATACCAGGTAATGAAATCTTAAAATAATAAATTATTAAACTGGTAGACTATAACTATGTCAGAGTTTATGGATTTTTCTTCATTTGTATGCCTTTTGAGTAATATATCCATTTGATTCTCATTTATACTAATGACAAGAATATTGTTGCACCTTGCTTTTTTTTTTTTTTTTTTTTTTTTTTTTTTTTTTTT
>NW_007727664.1:192145-201640 GCF_000696425.1 Galeopterus variegatus
CAAGCGGCGCACTATCCAGTGCGCCACCGGGCTGGCCCATTGTTGCACCTTGTTTTAAAATGAAAAGATCTAACAAAGATTCTTCAGAGGTTGGATGACCAGAGAAAGCAAAAGGAGAAATGAGATAAAGTTTAGTAACTTGCAATAGAACATTTTTCCTCAATCAGAATATTTTCCCTGTTTTAAAAATCAATTACAAGGCAAGACATTTCTCAAGATTAATACTTTGTCAGGTGTTAATCTGGTTTGTGTGTGTGAGAGAGAGAAAAAAGTGACATCTGGGGTTACATTTCTATAAGGAAACAATGCATAGACATAAAATGACAAGCAATATTAATAGAGCGTTATACTTTCTCATCTATAGATGACCTTTAAAGAGAATAGTAGTTATTATCTTACAATATTCCTTCATTTATTAGCTATCCCTTTCCTAAGTTCCCTTGCTATTATATAGCAGAAATATAGATACATGGCTTGAAAATACAGAAATATGATTTAACCATTATAATGGCTCAAGACTCTCAAGTTTAATTCAATTTTTTTCTCATTATATGAGGGGTTTGGAACTGATGGTGGCTGCGAGATCAGGCAGTTTAGGAGAAAAATCCAGACAAATCTATCTCTGACCATTAAATTAGTCATAAAGGACATTTTATTTTTCAGATTTGGTGGAAGTTCATTAAAGTGATTGGATAGGCTTCTAGGATTGCATTATGAGATATTATTGTTGGGGAAATCATCTAGGTTATAAGTAAAATGACTGATGTGGACAGTAAGAAATAAGACTGTCTCATTTTTCTCCTCTTCACCTAAATCTCTAATATCAAATATTCAAAAGAAAAAAAAAAGACTATTAGGATAGCTGATGAATTGAGCTACCAAAAAAGAAAAAAAAAAAAAAAAACCATCTTGTCATGTGGCTATGGTTGGAAGTTTAGTAATGAGCCAGTTTAAATCCTTAGATAGAAGAAAAATATGATTTGCTTTTATTTTTTCCTATTGAATATTGATTGAGAATTTATGTGTAAGCTCTAGGCACTCTGGAGGAGGCAGAGATAAGATTTTAACTTCTCATTTACTCTGAACCTTTCCACATTAGAGTTATGAATTCAAACTGATAAAGCAGTTTCAAATCACTACCTGTTATAATGTTATTAGTGACTTTGTCATTTTCCTCTTTTTTTAAAAAACTTCTTTCCTTCTGTCCCTAATTACTTTTAAATGCTATATTTTGGTAAGATAGCTGAAAGAACATAACTGAAGAACAGTTATTTTCAGGAAAGTGGCAATACTGGAAAGGCTACTTACTGCTAATGAGACAGGAAGAGTGCAATTTTATGTTCATCTCAGCTGGAGTTTGAAAAATTACCTTATACTTAGTGTAAATAGACTAAATTTGATCTGAACACCTTTGAGAGAATATGTAGTAAACTCCTGAGCATTTTTTTCATCATTCCATCTCACAAATTAGCTTAATCCCACCAGAGTTTTGAAGGCATTAGGAAAAAAGGTATAGATCACATACTATGTGTAAGTCATTTTATTAGATATTTTCTATAAATCAGTGTGATAATGAGTGCATTGACTCAGGGAGTTAAGCATATGTTCTAGGTACATAGTTAAAGTGGGAACTGGGATTTGAATTCAGTCTTCAGAATTACAGTACATATTTCGCTACATAGCCATAAGCCTTAAATCTATATTAAACATCTCTCATTATCTTCTATTACCTCATAATTTTGATCAATTTAGAGATTTTAATTTCTTTTCTAATGCCATTGAGGAGTTTCTCAGCCAAAGGTATGTTTTCTTGGGATATTTATGTAAGATTCTCAATTATTACAATGTGGCATATCAACTCAGAAATAAAGAAAAGAGTCCAAAAGAAAAGGCTATCTAGGAAGGTATCGAAGAAATTTTAAATGCAGATTTTATATTAATTATTTAAGGCAATTTAAAATCTGATCAGTTCAGATCCTACCCTATTATAACTTTGCAGTGAATACATCTTGTTTTTTTAAAAAAATTTATTTTCATGATAATTTCTATTTTGAAGCTAGTATAAATTCAATTAATTATATAAATATTTTCTCAAGAGCTGCTTTCCTGTACCAAAGATACTGAAATATAGAAAAAATAACATAGATCTTTGTTCAGTGGCAGAGTCAGTCCTAGTGAAGAGACTACAGTATTAACCACAGAAATTCTCTTTATGGAGAAGCTGGACAGATAACCGAGAAGCCATTTGGCCATATGCATTTGTTTCGTATGAAGCGGTGGAGACACCAGCTGGGAATGTTAATATAAGTATTTAGCCTGCCTACATTACTAATCACGGAGGTGATACAGGATGTGCTCAGTTTTCCTGGGCTAAGGTTTCAGAACATGCCTCTCGGTTTCCAGTCACTCTCCGAGGTCTCAGGCCCCCTCCTCTGAGCTCTCCCCTGGAGGAAAGTTACTGTTTGTCCATTAGACCTATTTTTAGCACCAACACGGGGACAATGAGACCACAGGGGATTGGCTTATGCAATCCAGTGGCTAGGCATGCTCAATAGAGAGCACAGAACATTCTGGTGCATATAACTGGAACCACCCCTTTAATTGAATATTCCTTAGATAGCGAAACTATAAAAGCTGAATTCCCAGCCCAAGGCAGGGTTGTTGCTGACTTTCCTGGAGGCAGCCTATACTTCCCTGGCTGAGGTGTATATATAACTTACTCACTTACTTTGTATCTAACTTAACTTTCAGGGAGCAACTTTTCATTCTCTTGAGCCAGCCTGCACTTTGTCTTGCTTTTGTGTTTGACTTGATGTCTGTGCTGAACTTACTTTTGAATTAAACTTGGTGTAGGCCCTGTTCAGTCTCTGGAGCTATGCCGCCCTTTCTTTGTGGAACCTGTATTTCTTATCTATTTTATTAAACTTGTTCTCACTTTCCACTGTGATTCTGCCCTTGAATTCTTTCCTGTGGCTGAGTCAAGACCCTGGTAAGAGGAGGGGGTGGGTTGAGGCCGACTACTGGGCCCCCCAGACCCTACCTCTGACATCAGAGGCAACATTTCTGCTGCTCTGAAGAGGCATTACTTGGTTTAATAGTACTCCTTGCTTCTGGGATGATGTTGACATCTAAGCCTAATAGTGGACAGAGTGCCCTTTCTTCCCTCACCTTGCCCCTGGAAAAAAAAAAATCACCTCTTATTTACATAAGTCAAGGGGGCTGCCCTCATGAATAGTCTCCAAGCTACTCTTCTTTTTTGCCTGCCCAAATTGATTGCCAATCTGAGGAACTAGTCTTGGAACATTGTCCTACTAAATGTATACAAAAGAAAAGGCTGAAGTACATAACTATCCAATATGAATCTTTAGTAAGAAAAGAGAACTAACATCTATTTTAACTTGCTATATGCCATGTACTATGTTAAGGTCTTTACCATATTACTTTCTGAATATTTACAACAATTCAACATGGTAGGTCTTTTTTTCTCCATTTTATACCCGAGAAACTGGGGCACAGAAAGGAAAATGAATTTTGTCCTGGTTCATAGGTCTATTAAATGTCAGAAAAACTTTCCAAAGCAGTGTTTGATAACTAAAAGCCACTCCTTTGGGATGGGCAGGATATACACGTTTTCCTCAGTTCTCAGCCAAGCATTGCCAAAATTCATCCATTATACTGAGGAGTTCTCAAGAGCACTCATCTCTGTCATTGCAAAGGTATTTTCATAACCCTCTTGTATACAGTTTACTTGTTCTCACAACATCTCTACCTGTGAAGTTTATAATGCAGCTGTTTCAAGGTGTACAACTAAACCACCACCATCTGCATCTCCTGAGAACTTATAAGAAACACAAATTCTTGAGCCTTTCCCCACACAGGCTAAATAAGAAACTCTGGATGTGGGGCCCAGCAATCTCTGTTTCAACAGGCCCTGCAGGTGATTCTGATATACATGCAAGTTTGAGAACCACCAACCTAATTATTAACTTGCATAGCAGAAAATCCTTCAACTGCATAAAGTTCTGTATCTCTTGTTTTAGTGATTTTTTTTCCCACTTACACTGAAGTCCATCATGCAGTATTCCAGAGTGTTTGGGATTGAGTTTTTATGCTGCCAGTATAAAGTAGTTTAGAGATTAGAACCTTTCCTCTGGAAAAGTAGAAAGAAAAACATGACAACTTGTAAAAACATCTGTCTTATAAGCTTGTAAATTTTTTTTTTCTTCCTTTTTGTCTTTTTTACTGACCGGTAATGGGATCGCAACCCTTGGTGTCGCGCCCGCACCACGCTCAGCCAGTGAGCGGGAACCGGTCTCCACATGGGATCCGAACCCTCGGCGGGGAGCGCCGCTGCGCAGTGCACTCTCCAGTGCACCACCGGGCCGGCCCTAAGCTTGTAAATTTTAAAAAGAGCTTCTTAGTGGCAAAGTCTCTCTCTCTCCCCCCACCGTATGTGTATATTTATATACACATATATATACACACTTATTTGAGTTTCTAAGCTGAGTGAACACTAACTCAAATGTCCATATTAAGATGGTAAAAAGCAGACAAAAAATACTGCCAGGAGAAATCATGTTATTTTCGTTACATCAATTGTGTGGTAGCAAGGTAGAAAAAGAAAAAGTCTGCAAACTAGAAATAGCATAGACCACAGGACATTCTGGATGGAATTTGACACATTAGTTCATTTTCTTCTTCTTTTGGTTTTGAAAGTGCATTGAAAAATAGCAGAAACAAACCCACCTTCATTTGAAAAGTAAAGCGTCTTGAGCATCACCCCATGATCAATCTGAAGAGAAGTAGTGGGGACGAGTGAGAACAGTGAATTTTCAGTACACTGTTTAATGAAAGCAGCATGTAGAATCATCAAAGTTATTAAGTTGGTTTCTTTTCATATAGTCCCTTGCATGTGACTTTCCACAATAATCACTATAAATCCAGCATTTTTGAGGGCAGTTTCCTTCATTGTTTTGATGAATATTTATTGAGTTTCTACTGCATGCCACATCACTGTGCTGAGCAGAGTGAAAAAACAGACACAGATACAGCTCAGAATTCTTAAGAAAGAAAGGCATCCACCAAACCATTCCACTAAAACTATATACTTATTTCAATTGCTCTAAGTGCTACTAATGAGTATAGGATGTTTTGAAATTATGTCATGTAGTCTCCTAATCTGATTTGAGTTTTTAAGTTAAGATTTAAAAGACGAGTAGGAATTGGCCAAGTGAAGAGCAGGGGAAAGATGCTCCAAGCTGAGGGAATTCCACAAGCCAAACGTTTGTCTTGGAAAGAAGTTTGGTATACTGAAAAATAAAGCAAGCAACCAATACCAAAAGGAGAAAAGGTGATTGACAGTGGACATGAGGCTGGAGAAGGAGAGAGGAGGCAGATCGTACAGGTGTGGAGGAAGGTGTCAAAGCAAAGAATATTTTACTGAGATGGTATAATCTTTCCCTACACCCCTACTGCCATCCCATCACTCCATTTTACCAGCAAGATGTATCTGAACTTTCCTTTAGGAAAAAATAAGCTCAGATCTGTGGTGAACTGATGGCGATGAAGTGTTGATACTGTGCTGTGCTTGTGTGGGGTAGGAGTGGGGTACTTTCCATCAACCTTCAAATTGCATGCCTTTCCCCCTGTGCGTTATGTAGCCTGGCTGTCCATGTTAACAGTTAAGTGTAAGCAGAAACCCTAGAAGTCTTTACTTTCTATCCATAAGTGGGGCTGGAAAATTCTATCTAGAAGTGTCATTTTCACACACTTCTCCTTTATTGGTTCTGAAGTTTCATGTCCACCAACCCAGCAGTGTAGTGTATAAAAATGAATGAAATGTGACTGTTTTGAATGTCATGGTTTTATTCCCATGTTCCAGTTATTTCTGCAGATGAAAAAGCTGGCAGAGAGGAACATGGTAAATCTGTGTTAACATAAATGGTAACAGGTAGATCCAGAACTTGCATTTCTATGTTCTAGTTCCTATTTAGTACATATTTGTTAGCATACAATATTATCTACACTAAATGGCATTTGGAGGCAGAATTCCTACCTCAGTTAGAATAATAGGAACAAAAAAGAAGCAACACCTTCAATAGAAAATTACACCTGACCAGTTAGGTACAGCAGTATGGAAATACGTGTTTTGTTCTGGTAAACCCACAGAATGGGAATACTATAGAGCAGATAAAATAAAAATTGGATTCAAATGTGTCAACTTGAATAGATCCCAAAATACAGAGCTAGGTGAGAAAAGCAAGCTTTGTAATGGTGCTTTCATACGTTCCTTTTAGGTAAGATGAAGAAATAGACAAAACATAGACAAAATTATTATATCTTATTTATAATATGTAGAAAAAATACATAGAAAAAGAGGAGAAATGCACACAAACTTCGGAATAGTGATGTCTGTAGAGAGGAAAGGGGCAGAACTGTGAAGGAGACTTCAACTGGATCTGTATTTTATTTCCCTAAAAATGTCTAAGCCAATATAGTAGAATGTTACCTTTTGTTAATTTTGTTGGTGGGTAAAGGGCGTATGTTATGTTTGCCTCTGTAACTTTTATTTTGTGTGTAATAATTTCTAATGTTTGAAAAGGAAATAATATATGGAGTAGGTTCTGAAGTGAAGAATATAAATGAAATTGTCCGTGTAGCAGAAGCTTTGCAGTTCTAGGACACTACAGACATCAGCACCTCATGCTTTCCCTTGGAAAGAATGAAAATGATTTGAAGCAATATACAGCCTAGAGGCTTGTCTGGCATTTGTGTTGTTTAAATGAATGTCTGGGTTACTGTGTATTTCATTTATTTCCTAATATTGAAGCATGTTACGACTGACTAGAATCTCTGAGGGACTGGGATGCTGGATCATTTTACTTACTCTCTATCAGTAGATCAAATACTTACTATTGTCAGGAGCCATTTCATAATTATTTCAGAAAAAAAGCATGCATTTCTAGATAGAGACCTTTATCCTAAACAGCAGATTCATGGCCTCCTTTGTTTATCAGAGCCCACGTGATCTCTTGGATAATTCTACGGCTTCTGAGTGGATAAGAGAGAACAGTCACCCTGGACAATTTCCATCTACGCTTCAAACTCCATCTGGGACATGAGATTGCTCTGCATCCACTTCTCACTCCTTCCCCTCTGAGTGTCTCATTCTCTTCTGCATCCACCACACCTAGCTACTCTCATCTCCTAATAAACAATAAACAATTGCGTGTGATATTAGAGCTCAACTGGTGTAACATGCTATTCCTGCCATTAGCCTCCTCATGATGACACTGTCCCCATTTGAGAGATAAATGTTTTGTGTATTTCAGTGTCTTTAAGATTTAAAGAGATTTTTAGCTTAAAAATTTTTAATTACTGAATTATCACAAATCTTTAAACAGTATGTTCCTCCACCATCTAAGCCCAGAAAAAAGTAAAGACTTTGTCTCAAACTTTCCCGAGAAGTGGGACAGTTCTAGCCAGGCCTAAAGCAGTACTGAATAATCTAACCTCCAGCTACTCATTGGCACTCACTACAAAACAGAGTTTATTCCAGCTGTGACTCCAAGGGGGTCATTAATAGCCATGAAATGCAAATAGAACAGATTCCTTTTCTCTTTAAGATAGAATCCTACTCTGAAATATTGGGCCCTCTGCAAGCAGAGAAAGACAGTCACAGAAAGACCAGAAAGAATGTTATAATCGTGTCATCTCAATTTGCATATGGCATTACTTTTTACCTTATTTATGGTTCTTAACTGTTGACTTTCTCATGATTAGCATGTGGATTTCTACAAACATTTGTAAGAGGATTCTTCATAAGATCCAAGTCATTTACCTTATTAGCATGTAGCAGGCAATCAATTACAGGATAGGTATTATACACTAATACACTTCTGAATATTGTTCCAGGGAGGATGAACAGCATTGGGGATGGCTCAGAGGATTTGAGCCTGATACCTCTTTTACAGAGGTTTAATTTGAAGACATCCTGTGAGACGAGGTCTGCAAGGTTGTGAGAGTTGGGGGGAAGGCGTATGGTAGTAATTAAGTGCATGGGTTTTGGAGTCAGATTCATAGTACAGCTTTCTAATTTCTCTCATCCTTTTTTCTCTTCCATTAAATGGGGATAATAGAAAAGTAAAAAAGATCAAATGAAATTCTATATCAGTAACGTACCTATATCACTTGGCAAAGTCCCATGTTCTTACTAAGTGAAGAATAAATAGTATATATTATACAATATGTGAAAATACCTATTAAATGCCTACTGTGCGCCGGGAGCTTGGGATAAATCAGTAAACAAGACCATTATGGTTGCTGTTCATATAGAATTTAGAAGAGTCAAAATAGAGGGATGAGGACAGAATCTTGATAAATTCTCAGAGGAGAGGACATTTAAAAGTATTTTTTTCTATAGATCTCTCTAGCAGATGTTGTTGATGTCCTGCACATCCTTGTGCCTCTCACTTCCCTCAACTCTGAAGGTAATTTGCTATGAACACTGTGACTCTCTGTGCCTGAGAACTCTTTTCTTTTTTTTGCTTTTTTGTTTTTGGCCAAGGGGAGCGTTCTAGGCCAGCATATGTGATAAGCCAGAAATACCAAAGAATTAATAGCCCAGTAAGCATCCTTTAGCCCAGAAAAGATGAGGAGTAGGTAGAGAAATATCCCAGTTTTCTTGCTTCTCTTTTGGGATAATTCTAAGCTGTTTCCTACTTTGTCTCCCAGATTGCCACAGTGGGATTGACCTCCAATTATCCAAACCCTTATGGGTGGATAACACATTTTTTTATTGGCTGTATCCCCTGCCTCTCTTCTCCCTTTCTCTAAAATCATCTCCCAAAGTACTACTTGCACTTGAATACGTGTTGGAGGTTGTGCTTCTCAGGAATCCCAAACAAGACAACCAAAGACAAGGCTAATGCACATATTATTTATTGAATACCCTCTATGGTAAAATTGACCTAGTCATTTTACTTGATCTCCATTGTCATTCACAAAATCCATGCAATGTAGTAGTTATTGACCTCATTTTGTGGGTGATAAAACAGGGTGAGATAAATAACTTGCTAAGGTTACTATTACTAGTAAGTAGTAAGTGGTTACTGGTACTCCATTTAGACTCCAGTCCCCATATTCTTTCCACCACATTTAGTTGCTTAACTTTAACTTTGAAGGCAAACATCCCATAAAGATTCAATTAAATAAGTAAATAATGTTACTGTGTATTAGACTCTAACGGTCTTTTGCCTAAGATTCTATGGTAGCTGTATTTGGCTTGGCTGAAGTTAAGTAGTACTATATATGCATTTAAAAATAATCTTCCTGTAAAGAATCATTTTTGCAGCCAAATCAGCAGCAAGTAACTCTCTGTATGTGTGTATGTTGGGGTGTGTGTACGTTGGGGTGTGTGTGTGTGTGTGTGTGTGTGTGTGTGAGAGAGAGAGAGAGAGAGAGAGAGAGAGAGAGAGAGAGAGAGAGAGAGAGAGA
>NW_007727664.1:202640-204662 GCF_000696425.1 Galeopterus variegatus
GAGAGAGAGAGAGAGAGAGAGAGAGAGAGAGAGAGAGAGAGAGAG
Source organism: Galeopterus variegatus (assembly GCF_000696425.1). Taxonomy (NCBI): domain Eukaryota; kingdom Metazoa; phylum Chordata; class Mammalia; order Dermoptera; family Cynocephalidae; genus Galeopterus; species Galeopterus variegatus. The sequence continues at coordinate 202,686 of NW_007727664.1, forward strand.
AGAAAGAAAGAGAAACCATTTTTTTAGTAGAAAACTTTAGACATAGTTTATTCTCTGGCCTCATTTCCTGGTTAGCTTGAAGGTCTTTGTAATTGTCACTGCAAGCATGTGTCCAGTTAATTTAAATCTCATTTAAGTCCACTTGGTTCTCTACAGATAACTCTGAGATGATGTTATGTGGGTTTTTTTCTCTGAAGCACTACAATGTAGCCCCACTAACTTGCTCTTTCTGATGTGTCTCAGCTCAGGTTTGTACCCCGCAGAGTCTGAGCCGCCCTCCACATGAGGCATCTAACACAGAATGTTAGTGCTGCCTTCTAATGATTTCATCTGAATTGCAAAGCACTGGCTTATGGCCCCATTTATAACTCCAGTTTTAGAAACAACTTTTTATGACTAAGAAAGACTTCTTTAGAGAATGCAATAAAAGGGACGACTTTGTTAAAAAAAGAGTTAGAGAATATGTGTTAGTCAACCTGGATATGTGATTCTCAGCATGAACTTGAAATTTCAACCACGGATTCCTCCTGCCACTCACTTATTCAAGACTCTGTGGTGGCTTTCGGGTTGCCAAATGGACAGAGATGACATGAAGTAGTGAGAGTGCAGGGTCTTTGGAGTGAAATGGATTTGATTTCAAATACTATTTATAATTACTCTGGCATGTTTTGGCACATAGTGAGAGCTCAAAATGTTTGCTGAATTTCTGCTTTCAAACTGAGGCTTTACAAGCCTCAGTTTCTGCATTTGTAGGTTGGGGATAATACCTAATTCATAGGGTTGTTGTGAGCACTAAAAAACCCACATCTGGAAATATTAGAGCAATGCCTGGCATTCAAAGACAGTTAATAATGAACACAAATTGATCTATTATACCATTTGAACACCTAATTGGATATTCTGTATTTGTCCGTCCTCTTAACCCCTGCATAGATTAAATGACTCATTTTTTACACTTATTGTCTCAAGCACATGCTATACTCATTCATAGCTCCACACTTCTGCTTATTATGTGTCTCCATCAAGATGTCTTTTTTACATCCTTTTTTGGCAACTTAAAACTTACTCATTATTCCAGAAAAAATTCAAATGTCATTTTCTTCATGAAGCCTTCCCCAGTGACTTTCATGTTCTCTTTCTCTGATCTGTTTCACTTCTTCTGCACATTATTAAGTCAAGGACATTATTCTATTCTATTCTATCTTATTTATCATTTTAGGCCTATTTCTTGTATTTAAATCTCCCTCTTCAGAAAGATTAAAGACTCTTTTGGCAAAGTGACCATATATTAACATTCTTCTTTCTCTGGAGTGATTTTTTTCTAAAGGTATGTAATATTTGTTCAAACAGTACTGTATTATTTAAGTCATATTTAAGTAATGTTCTAATTAAATTGCCTGCTTCTGGTCTCTCTTCAATCCAACACCTTTCCACAGGGCATTACTGCAAGCCTCATTCAAATCACTACTCTATCAATGTCGTACTTCCTGCTCATAAACTTCTGATGATCTCCAGTAACACTCAGAGTGAAATGAACATCAAACTTTGATGGTAGGTATTTAAAATATCCTACAACCTAGACCTTACCTATCACTTTATCCTTTTTCAACATCTGCTTTCCTAGACAATGACCATTTTCTTACTCATGTGCCTTTGTTTGGGTGCCACCTACCTGTAAAGAATTTCTTCTCCCTATTTTCTAATTATTTAATTCCTATCTTTCTTTCCATGTAGCCACATCATACTACCTCTGCCCAAATGATCTTTGCCTTTTAATGCCTGTAAGAGCTTGAATGTCTTTACAACTCAATTGACGCATAGGATTGTCACCACCATCATGGTTATGACTATCAAGATGATATTCACTGACCACTAATATGTGTCAGAAACTAATAAACACTTCAGATTATCTCATTTATTTGTATTTCCCATCCTGAACCTGCCTTGTATTTAAACTTGACTGTAGGCTTCTTAACA
>NW_007727664.1:205523-211646 GCF_000696425.1 Galeopterus variegatus
GATTCTCTTTAAGGGCACTAATCCCATACATGAGGGCTCTGCCCTTATGGACTAATCACCTCCCAAAGCCCCCACATCCTAACACCGTCATATTGGTAACTACGTTTAAACATTGAATTTTGGGGGAAATACAAATATTTAGACCATGGAATTCTGCCCCTGATCCCTCAAAATTAATGTCATTTTCTTATGCAAAACACATTTATTTCATGTTAATAGCCTCAAAGTTCTCAAATCATTCTAGAATCAACTTTAAAGTCTGATTTTAAAGTCTCATCTTAGTATCCTCTAAATCAGATATGGGTGAAAATCAAGGTATGATTATCTTGAGGCAAGTTACATTATAACTGTGAAACTGTGAAATCAAACATGTTATATGCTTCCAAAATACAATAAGACGGGTGTAGGCTAAATATTCTCATTCCAAAAGGGAGAAACAGGAAAAAGAAAGGAATAACAGTCACATACCAATTCAAAACTTTAAGGGGTATGATTATCTTGAGGCAAGTTACATTATAACTGTGAAACTGTGAAATCAAACATGTTATGTGCTTCCAAAATACAATAAGACGGGTGTAGGCTAAATATTCTCATTCCAAAAGGGAGAAACAGGAAAAAGAAAGGAATAACAGTCCCATACCAATTCAAAACTTTAAGTCTTGAGAATAAATTTTTTTGACTCAAGGCTCTGCCCTCCAGGCCCACTGGGGCAGGGTTCCTGCTTTTTGAACTCACTGAGGCAGTGGCCCCACAATTCCACCCCTATAGTGATTCTCTGCATGGTCCCACCAGTGCTGTGGCTCTGTGCCTGGATTATGTGCCCATGGCTCCCTGAGCTGGAATTATACTCTAGTGGCTCAGTTAGTCTGAGGTCCTGGGGGCAATCTCATCTCCACAGCTCTGCTGGATATTGCCCTAGAGTAGGGACTCTCTGGAGTGGCCCCATCCAATGGCAGTACTATGCCTATGCCCTGTGGTTCGCTAGGCAGGACAATCTTTAACACCTAGATGGAGGCAGTCATGCCCCCACAGCCCCTGCACTCTGTCTACCAGTAGAGATAGCACTGCATGGATGCCACCGAGGTTTACCACCTATGCCCCCTTTGAAGTGGCAGCCACCATGGGCTGTGCTACATGTGGCAGCTGCAGAGCCCAGTGTCAGAATGCAGAGATCAGAGTCTTAATGTGGTGCCAGGTAGTGAATATTGAGGTCCTGTGAGTACTCATTGTCCCTCTTTTGAAATCTTTCCATCCCCCAGGCTCTGGAACTCTCAGTGGGTGAAAGGAGGGGCAACCTCTATAATCTCCACAATTCCTTCAGGGTCATTCTTCCACTGTCTTGATGAATAGCATCTGGCTTCTCTTGACATGGCAGATCCATACTAATTTCCTTATCAAAGGGTGTCACTTGGTTACACACTTCTCTCTAGAACATGCTTTCCCATTCCTTTCAATATGGATATGCTGAGGATTTTTCAAAATTTTAAGTTGTGCTTGCTTTTCAATTAACAATTCTATCTTAAGTCATTTCTCTCTACTCACATTTTACTATAAGCACTCAGGAAAAACCAAGCCACATCTTCAACACTTTGCTTAGAAATTTCCTCAGCCAAATATCCAATTTCATCGCTCCCAAGTTTTACCTTCCACAAAACACTTGGATGCACACATAATTCAGCCAGGTTCTTTGTCACTTTATAACAAGGATATCCTTTCCCCCATTGTCCAATAACATGTGTCTCATTTCTATCTGAGACTCCATTAGAATGGCCTTAATGTTTATATTTCTCCTTTCCTGAACTCTCACCAGAATTGCCCTTTATGATCCATTCACAGCAATGTATACTTTTTCTAGCATGCACGTTGAAACTCTTTCAGCCTCTACCCATTACACAGTTCCAAAGCCACTTCCACATTTTAGGTACTTGTTACAGCAGCTCGCCCACTATTTGGTATCAGTTGTCTGTCTTAGTACTTTTGGGTTAGTATAACATTATAAACTGGGCATCTTATAGATAACCAAAATTTATTCCTCACAGTTCTGGAGGCTGGGAAGGTCAGGATCAAGGTGCTTGGCAGATTCAGTGTCTGGTGAGGACCTATTTCTTGGCTCACAGACGTCAATCTCCTTATTGTAACATCACTTGGCAAAGGCAGCAAGGGAGCTTTTTGGGGTCTCTTTTATAAGGACACCAATTCCATTCATGAAGGCTCTGCCCTAATGACCTAATCACCTTCCAAAGCTCCACCTGCAAACACTATCACATTGCTGATTAGGTAGGAATACATAGACTTCAAAGGGACTTAAATATTCAGACCATAGCACCAGGTGTTGAACATGTCTTGGGTTTTCAATTTCTTATCACTATTGTTATTAACAATCATACATTCATACTTATTTGATGGATGTTTGTTCATTAAAAACATTTGTAACCCCCATCACCAAAGCAATAACCTTATTCGTGTGTAGTAAGTTTATAAAATGCCTTAAGAAAAATAAAATTATGGTAATTGAAATTCTTATCACAAAATCAGTTTCTTCATATATGCATGTATTCAGAAAACATAGTAATTTATTATCTGCCATGTGCAGTAGTTGCATGTTAGGGATAGAACAATAAATAAGATTAGCCAAGAATATCTGCATAAGTAGTTACAATATCAGTTGTGATGATGCTCAACTGGACAGGTTAAAAAATATTCAAAGAGAGCATGACCCCGTGCAATTTAAGGAAAATAGGAAAGCTAGGTTTGGAAGACTTTTTGAAACTGAAGATGCTTGAGCAGAAACATGGTGTTCAAAGTTGCTTAGGACAAGATGATATTCAGATAAAAATGTGTAAAGGCAGGAAGTCTTGAAAGGGCAATTGGCATGGTGAAAAACTGAAGAACAAAAATAATTTGTAACTGGATTATAGATAATAGAAAAAAGAGAAAGAGAAGTCTGGAGAAGTCATTTGGAATTATTTTCTGAAGAGTCTTTTAGGCAGTGAGACCGTATTTCTTTTTATATTGAAGTGGTAACATTTTTAGATTTTTATTTTAGAAAGATAATACCTTCCACATCTCATTGTGAATGTGAATGAACCAATTATAATATTTTATCTGGACAGAAGTCTCACTCAACTGATGCCCTGAATTGTTTTTTTATTCACAAATAAAAAGTTAGACAGGGAAATACATTCTTCAGAAGCATAATCAATATTTCTTGTGTGCCTCTTGGGTGAAAATTTGATACTCTTAGTTGGTTTTCTCTTTTGAATAATCATTTTATTCCATATGGAAATAAACTGTGTTGCACCAAAAATGCACTTTTCATGATTCAAGTTTTATGATTAAGACTTAGGCTTTAATTCTTTTCTTTTTAGCATAGATGGGAGGTCCAGTACTGAAACTGCAAGGTGGAATAGTAGGCTATTTGGCCCAGTATGTAGGCAAACTCATGTCAAAAGAAACCATATGGTTAATTACAGAAAGAAGGATTTTTTATTTGTTTTTATTTTTAAAACAATAAACTGCCTTTCATTCCAAGTTACTCCTAACTTTGTCATCTATCAAAATTCATTTTTTGGTAAAATTAAAAATATAGCATCCACCATGTGTGGGTCTTTAGACTGAACCATACATCCTTAAGGTATAATGGAGGTTCTCAACCTGTAAATAGGCTGTTTTGAGCCAGATTATTCTTTGTTGTGGAGGACTGTCCTGTGTATTATACGATGTTGTAGGGGAGGAAAAATAATTTTTCTCCAACACTCTTAGGTTCTTAGTTGAAATGGACCTTTGTAACAAAAGACAGATTAACAAGAAAAAAAAAAACAAATAGAAGTTCATTTACCTGTTTATTTCATATATACATGGGAGATACCCAGGGGATGAGCAGTTCTCAAGCAGGTGGCTTCAAATTCTAGCTTCTATTGCACCTTCAGGAAAGAACAGCAAATTTTTGGAGAAATAATAAGGCAAGGGAAGAACTTTTGGTCTGTCAGGTAGGCAACATGTGGAAAGGCAAATAAATAATAGATGAAGGCTAGTTAGTAAAGCTTGTTCATGTAGACTCCTCTGGTATCATCTCCAGATGATAAGGGTTTAAAGTTGTCTTCAGTGGTTAACCTTTGTTCTCTTTGGTAGAAAGGGGAAGAGAGGGTTACAGGGGACCTTTTGTCTTTGTAAAGCTATGCCCTGCTTTTAGGCAAATAAAGGGCAGGGAGCTTTCCTGTACTTGCTTCTTAAGTGCCTTCAGCTCAACAATACTTTATATTTTTATCCTTTATATTTGGGTGTGGTGTATTCTGGTCTTCCACAATGTTTAATAGCATCCCTGACTTCTACCCAGATTCTAGTAGCATGTCTTCAGTTGTGACACAAAAGTCTCCAGATATTGTCAGTTGTCCTTGGGGGCCAAAATGGCCCGTGGTTGAGAACCAACTGACCTCATGGAAAATGTTCCATTGTTTGGAGTAATGTTCATTGTTTGGAATATTCCCTGAATGTTTAGAATCAAAATTTAGTGATGATTTTGTATAGAAAAATCAGCTAAGCAGAGGCCTAAATCAGCCTATTAATTTGATTCCAGGATAAATTTAAGTACTAGTTTTAGTTTAAGGTCTAAATTCCTAAAATTAAGAAACTTATCATTTTAGCTGCCTTTTGTTTTCTGTCTTGGATTGAGACCTAAATTTTAACAGTTAGCTTCTCTGATTCCTGCATCATTCCAAAAGATTCGAGATGGCTTCATATATCAACTATTTGATTAAAAAGACAGCAGTGAAGCTTGGTCAATATAAAGTCAAGTGAACTATTTAGTAAAGGTTATAAGATCATACTCTATGGCCTAGAGAAAAGGAAAATGCAGTGGAAAATAAATGCTTTGATGTTCTTCAAGTTTCAAATTTACAGTAACCTATAAACAAATCTAAATTGGCAAAATCACCAACCCTGAAGACGTGGGGATAAAACCTAAAGTATTGAAATTTTACTGAAAAGGGCAACCTAAAAAATAATCAACTATATTTATTTTTAAAAATTTGTCTTAGACAAATAATTATGTAAAGACTACAAAATTCCTAATTAAAAAACAAACAAAAAAACCACAAAAAATAAAACTTGAGCTTCTGTTTCTTTTTCTGAAAGTAACTTCAAGGAAAAAATCTCCAAACTTAGTGTGGCTACATGCTTTGTAATTATCTTTGAATCACAAACACAGTGTAGCTGGTCTCTCTTTTAAATGCAAATGAAAGTCCAAGCAAAAACCTTTTTTAAACAAATCTTCCTTCTAGCAGTAGACCATGTTTATGGTCACTGTCCTTCTAAAAGAGAAAGTAAAGACAAGATTGGGTTTTATGAATCTACACAAAGAGTTGTGGGGATGCACTCAGATCCCCAGAGTTTGGATAAAGATTATTTTAAAGTGAAAGCATTTGACCTACAGAACATGCAGAAAAAAAATTGTATCTAAACTTCCCCTTATCTGACTATAAGCAGAGTCTCCCAAAATACAGCTGACAAGCCTTCTCCAAAGGCTTTTTCAACAAATTCAGCTACCTTGGAGACAGACTGTTCATTTTCGTCAGCATCAAAAAGCCCAGTAGAACCTTCTATACTTTCCCATTGAAGCCCTAAAATTCACCCTTTTATGTTGATAACATATAAACCTTTACTGTGGGCTACTATGTGAGTTACTTATTGCACGTGCAAATGCAGATAATACTTGCCTTTTTTCTCTTACTCTGTCTACTGCCAGTTAATTTGCAGGCCCAAACCACAAGACCCAATTTGGAAGAGGAAAAAGTTTTTCCCCAAAACAGAATTGTCTATGCATGTAGGCTTTATTGGTGCAACAATGGGAAGGTTACATAGATTGTAATTCTGCCCACAATATATTATCTTTGCTATGTCTACAAAGACATCCAAATTTTATTTACTATATTAATCATAGATCACTGGAGTTGAAAGACACCATTCCTCTCCTTATGCCAAAGAGAAAGTAAACCCTTACAGGTTTAAGTGGTTGGCTCAATGTTGCATGACTAAAAAGAGCTGGAATAAAAACTGAGTTCTTCTTTTTTTCCTTTTTGTCTTTTTTCGTGTCCGGCAACAGGATCGCAACCCTCGGTGTTGCGC
>NW_007727664.1:213537-215349 GCF_000696425.1 Galeopterus variegatus
CCATTTCTGAGGATTCCCAGGCCACACAAAACTTTGATTAAATAAATGTATGCTTTTCTCTTGCTGACTTTTGTTATAGAGCTGCCAGTCGTGTACTTTGCAATAGGTGATGAAAAGGTATAACTTTTTGCCCTACTGCATAGAATAAGATTTCTGCCCCTATTGACAATAAAGTTTTTAAAACTAAAAGGGATACATGCTCTTAATAGAAATAGCGCTACAGCAGCCATCCCTGTCCCCATCCTTGGTTTTACTTTCCATGGTTTCCATGGTTACTGCAGTCATCGTGGTTCAAAATATTATATGGAAAATTCCAGAAATAAACATATTCGTAGGTATTAAATTGCACGCCATTCTGAGCAGCGTGTTGAAACCTCACACTGTCTCGCACCGTCCTTCCCCATCCTGCCTGGAACGTGAATCGTCCCTTTGTCCAGCATATTCACGCTGTAGATACTCTCTGCCCATTAGTCACTCAGTAGCCATCTTGGTTATCAGATCCACCATCAAGGTATATCACAGTGCTTGTGTTCATGTAAACCTTATTTTATTTCATAATGGCCCTAAAGCCACAAGAGTAGTGACACTGGGGATTTGGATATGGCCAAGAGCAGCTATAAAGTGTTTCCTTTAAATAGAAAGCTGAAAGTTCTTTACTGAAATAAATAAAAAAAAAAAAAATTCTATGCTGAGGTTGTTAAGATCTGTGGTAGGAATAAATCTTCTATCCATGACATTGTAAATAAGGAAAAAGAAATTTGTGCTATTTTTGCTGTTGCACCTCAAACTACAAAAGATACGGCCACAGTGCGTGATAAGCACTAAAACTTTTATAGGTATGTAGGTATAGGAAAAAAAATATGAGTTTACAGGGTTTGGTATTATCCACAGTTTTAGGCATCTACTGGAGGGTCTTGGAATGTACCCCCTGTGGGTAAGGGGGGTCTACTGTATACTACTGACTTTCAGATCTGGGGATACCTGGTTTGGTCCGAGAATACAGGCTAATTTTGAGAATAAGAGGTATAGTAGAAAAAAATTGCACCCACCATAAAGTGAATTTTGTACCAATTTAAAAAATATTTTGCATGAATTATTTATAATGGCTTCTGGGGAGAATTTTCATTCACTTGTTCTTTTCCACTTTGTTAGAGCAACACATTTTAAATGAAACCGTGAAGCTAATCTAGCCAGCTTCCCTGTGATAGAATGCTTGTAATTTATCATGCGACTGTGTTTATGATGTTTGTCAGCATGATGAGCCATGTAAGAGTAATTACCATATCAATTTTATTTATCCAGTCTCAGTTTATTTGACCCTTCCCAAGTAAATTCTTGTATTTACAATTGCTTCAAAAGGGACAACTAAAATCCACTTCTGCTCTAAGTAAAACTAGTGGTCCCTAATGTGCCTTGGAGATCCTTGGTCCATGTCTTTTCTTCTAATAACACATTAGAATCTTATTGCAAGTCCTTTTATTCCCCTCCCCCCACACACTTAAACATTTTATTTAACCTTCTCTAAGATAAAGCTGGCATGTTTGGGAGGAGGAATAGACTAAATGCCAAGCAGAATTCTAATGTGAATTTTATGGAGTAAGGCTATATAAAAATTTGTGCATGAGCAGATTGACTACAAAATATACCAAGCAACCCAGTAACGCTCCGTATCAATGCTGTCACTTTTCATAGTCCCTGAATCAATGGCTTTTGACGTCTCAATGACTGGTTCTATCTAGTTGTTTAGTTTGACGATGTTGTCAATACAACCATTAAGAGTATCAAAAATACTGGACCAAGTGCTTTTCTTTT
>NW_007727664.1:216724-217343 GCF_000696425.1 Galeopterus variegatus
TTCCATTTGGCAATATATTTGCAGTATACCATATTATTATTCCAAAATATTTGTTGCCTTTGCCTGGGGAAGGCTTATATTCTCTTGTTCCATTGATGTCAGACTTGGTCAACAAAATGTAAGTGACAGTTTTATGGCCAGGGTATGTGTTGTCAAGTGTTGCCACAGTAACCAGTAATGTTCCAGGCTGATCTATCAGCATCAGACCCAAGATGNTATGTGGGATCCAAACCCTTGGCGGGAGCACTGCCGCGCTCCCAAGCGGCGCACTGTAGCAGTGCGCCACCGGGCCGTCCCGACCAAGTGCTTTTCTAATATTTTTTTTCTTCCATTGGGTTTTATAAATGAGATTCATATTGTTCTCCACTATTGAACTCATTTGCTTTCTGAATAAAGCCCACTGTTATTTTATAAGCTTTTATTGTATTTCCAAAGCAAAATAATACTAAGAAATTATTAACATTAAAAAAAGAAAAAAAGGAAAACTAGGTGAAAACAATTGTTTTGGTCTTAGATGTTTTTTTCACATTGCAAAATATCTACTGACAAATAGAAGAAGCATTTTCTGTCTTCTCTCTCTTGGACATTTAATGAACTATCGGGTATTAAGGAATAAGAT
>NW_007727664.1:218207-221076 GCF_000696425.1 Galeopterus variegatus
CTACTGAGATGTGGAGATATTTGTTACAACAGCATAACTTAGCTTATGCAGACACAATGTTTACCTTATGAAGACTTGAGGGGAAGTAAAGGCAACTATTATTTGACAATGACTACCATATGTCAAGCAATTTGCATATGCCAATTTAATAAATTATCTTTAGGGCAACTACTTAAAGTAATATGCATAATGATAATTGGGGTGAAGTGAACTTGGAATCCAGAATAAATATTTTACCTTTTCCAGGCCTCTAAATTTAGCCAAAGATTAGCTCTTCCTTCCCTGAAGCAAAACAACAGTTTGCCTTATGGTTTTCCAGTTATTTCTTTTCATTCTATGCCAAAGCCTGTGGGCATCTTAGATTAGGGCAGTTATACTTATTTGAGTAAAGATAGAGGGAAGAAAAGCAACATGAATTTTCACAGCATAGTGTGTTTATTCTTAGACATGGCATGGAGCACACAAGTACCAAGATTCCTAGATAAATATCAAAAATAAATTACAAGATTTATAAAGGAGGCAGCCACCTGGCATACATATCAGTGAACTGTGGATAGAGCTCTCAGTGGCAAGATGTGAGAAGAGATTTTCCTGGTCATAATAAAAGGAACATATTCATTAGATTCTCAATCAGAGCTCAAGCCTGAGAAGATTTAAGAATGATTGAAGCCAGGTCAAGGTTAGCAGAAACACCTGGGTGTGCTTCCAGAGAAACTTCTACTAGTTTTATAATAACTCAGGGCAACCGTCACAGCCCCGACCTGGTGTGACTCATTCTATCTCAGTGGGATCAATCAATTAGGGTGGTTCTTCTCTCTGTCACAGAAAGAACGTTGGTTACAAGTGTCAGAAGCCCAACCTCAGTAAGTTGAACTAAAAGAAGAATTTATTGGTTATTTACCATTAAAAATTGCTTAATTTTAAATGTTGAAGTCAGTCATTTCACAAAAACATCCACAGCTAGATTCAGGAGTTTAAAAATCATCAGGAATCCTTTCTGCTTTTTCCCCTTTGGTCTTTTTATCTTTGTGCTGATTTCTTTCTCAGACAAACTCCATCCATATCGTGGGAAATATGGCCTCTGGCAACTTCAAACTTAATATCCTCATTTCAAAATAAGTAAAGTCCTGAGAGAGCCTCCGATTGCATCATCTTGGACTATGTGCTAAGCACTGTGGCTTCAGGATGGGCTGCTTAATGTCGAGGTTGGCAACATGTGCCACATCTTTAGTGATACAAAAGGGGAGAGACTTAATCATACTATATAGAATGAATTTCCCATAAGAAGAAGAATTCTATTACTAGAAGAAAGGAAGAATAGAAGTACACTGGGAAGACAAAAACAGTGGCTAGACTAGAACACTGGTCATGTCTCCTTTCGTTGAGCAATCTTGTGACCAGATAGAGTTGAAGATTGTCTTTGTTTTGGCACGTAAATCTTTACTAATAGCACAGAAACTCTAGACATTTAAGCATGGGCATCATTGAACATTGCCCTCTCCAATATCACAATCTCTTGATAAGGCAAAGCTGAATTTATTGGTTTTTTTAGTGTCTTAGTCTGTTTTCTGTCACTTAGAATACCTGAAACTGGGTAATTTATAAAGAAATGTAATTTATTTCTTACAGTTTTGGAGGCTAAGTCCGAAGTTAAGGGGGCACATCTGGTGAGGGTCTTCTCACTGGTGAGGACTTCCTGTGGAGTTCCCTGGCTGTGCAGAACTTCACATGGAGAGAGGGCTGAGCATTCAAAGGCACTAGCTCATGTCTCTTTTTCTCTTCTTATCAAGTGACCAGTTTTGCTTTCATGAGAGCCCATTAATAACCCATTAATCTCTTAATCCATGAATGGATTGACCCATTCATGAGGACAGAACCCTCACAATCCAATCACCTCCCAAGGCCCCACCTCTGAACAGTGCCACACAGGGGATTAAGCTTCCACATGAATTTTTTTTTTTTGTCTTTTTTCATGACCTGTAAGAGAATCGCAACCCTTGGCTTGGTGTCACCCGCACCGCGCTCAGCCAGTGAGCGCACTGACCATTCCTATATAGGATCTGAACCCGCAGTGGCGGGAGCGTCGCTACTCTCACGAGTGTTTTTTAAAGGGGGCGTTCAAACCATAGAACTTTGTAAAAGAAAATACCACTTTCAAAGCTTTGATAGTGTCTTAGAGTGGAAAATGTAGGGTTAGAATTTATTGATAACTGGAAGTTAAGGTGTACCTTTTAATGCCAACTGTAAGGAAAGAGAAAAATGGTCAGTCTTCCTCAGCTGTCTGGAATCTTGCTTGAGTATGACCTAGCCTGTTTGATGTAATAAAATATGTTAACTGCACATGTGCGCCCAGGTGTTCCTTGATTATCTGACTTTCACCCAGGTGTCCCTGGGTTATCTGACTGAAGTATAAAGGACAAATGGCTCTAATTCACAGTGCCACTGGGATGCCCCTGGGAGGCCACCAGGCTGCCACCGCCACAACTGCTTCTGCTGGATCTGCTGTCTGCTGCTGTTGCTGCTGCTGAGGAGGCTAGGGGCTGAGCTTGCATCAGAATAGAGCATGCCAACTTTGCCAATGACTCCCATGATCTTTTTCAATTACCTAGCTCGTGACCTGCATATGAGGGGACTGTGACCCAGGCTGCATGGCATATAAAGTGTCTGTGACTCAGTCTGCAGAATGGGTTTAAAGGGTCTGTGACCCAGCCCAACAGGAGTCTGTGACCCAGTCTGTGCACAATGGGTTTGAAAGATCTGTGTTTGAAGCCTGACACCAGCATTGCAGAGTGGAGGGCTTACTTAGAATTAGTAAGAATCACGGGGCCGGCCCGGTGGCGCACTGCGCTAGTGTGCCGCTTGGGAAGTG
>NW_007727664.1:224944-226554 GCF_000696425.1 Galeopterus variegatus
GAATGAGAGGTTGGGGCCCAGAGACAGGAAGATGACTGTCTCAAGTTTTGCCAAGTTGAAGGAAAGGAGGCTATCTTGGTCACATGTCATGGAGGGCAACTATTACATCCATTGGGAAACCTTTTCACAGAAGAAAAGATACCTTTTTGGCATTATTCTGGATGTGATATGGCATACTTCACTTATATGAAGTTGGCTGATGTCTTTGGGAGGTTGAGTTGAAGCTGCTGGGACCGCTATGGCCACCACCTTTTCCCTGTGGCCCATTGCTGATGCCTTGAAGTCCCTGCTTAGCTGTTCATTCTCTTGGGTTAACCCTCACTTTTTCCTCAGGGTTCTCTTCTTACAAACATAAATATGTTTGAATATGTATATGTTTATATTTATTTGAATATCATTTATACATTTGAATATATATTCAAATGTATTTTAAAATATATTAATAGTAATATGTATTTATACAAAAATTTAAAATATATTTAAATATATCATGTATATATGTGTATATTTGTTATATACTATATATCTTTATGAACAATTAATTCTTTTATTTCCTCTGTGAAAGAAGATCAAAATGGCCTTCTAGACTCCAGCACCTAGAACATAAAGACTAAAATAGCACAGGAGGAAGAAGTAATATTTTGTTATATTTTTACTATGAATCATGCACAGTCTTAAGCCCTGTATTGTTACTTATTTAATCATCACAACAACCCTATGAACTAAGTATGATGGCCCTCATTTAAAACATAAGTGCACCCAGAAACTCAATGTCATGTAAGAAGGTCCTGTGATAGTCAGGGGTGGAGCTGGGATTCTAACCCAATCGCAATAGGTATCTCCATGTTCGATGTTTGATCACTGACAGCTTAGAGGCTCCACCTTTCTTTTTATCTCACTCCTGAACAAGCCCACAGAAAAGGGGAATCAAATTGTACAACCCCCAACCCAAAAGCAGGAGCCCTGACCCTGGTCCCAACCCCTTGCCACAATAAAGACCAAAGCCATCTGCCTTTGCCTTCACTCAAGCTGCTCCCAACCAACTTGCATGCCTGCCCTGCCCTATTTAAAAAAAATATATCATGTGATTACTAAACCGTTTTTATTTGGTGATGTATGATGTCATCTGTCTTGATGTTTGTATCAGTTCTGGGTGTGGGGTTGACCTTCCCTCTGCAGGCAGGACCACTGCCAAATAAAATGGAAAGAAGGTTTCAGGCCTCTTTACCCCCCCCAGGCCATAAGCAATATTCAGGCAGAAAAGGTAAAGAAAACAAACTAAAACTCATCTCTTTGAAAGAGAATGAGTTTAAAACACAATTTCATGGATTTTGTATGTTTGAATTTTGGTTCATTTTTCTTTCCATGTTCTTTTGCTTCTGACTTATAAATTGCAGATACATGGGACAGTGTGAACCAAAGTAAAGTTTATTACATTGAAGGACTATGGTTTAAGCCTGTTTCTCCCTTCTCTGTTCTATTGTTGTAAATATCATAATAAAAAAAAATAGAGGGCCTATCACTGAGCCAGAAGATAAATGTGTTGCAATAGTAAAAGCAGAACATCTCTGTCGGGTCCGCCGCCGGCTGACCCGTACAGCCCTAGCCTC
>NW_007727664.1:227449-228702 GCF_000696425.1 Galeopterus variegatus
TAGTAAAAGCAGAACATCTCTGTCGGGTCCGCCGCCGGCTGACCCGTACAGCCCTAGCCTCATTCCTTTCAGTGGGCGAGCAAACGGCCTGGGATTCCTCTTTCCCTCCTGTCCCCTTTGAAAGGAGACGGGGAAAGAGAGCCGGCCTTTGGAAGGAGACGGGGAAAGAGAGCCGTGAAGAGAGGTGAGCACACCGCCAGCCCCCCAAACAGCCCAATTAAAGGACACTCAGATGCGGCGGGGGTTCTGTCGAAGCAGTTCCGTTTATAAGCACACAAACACTTGCTTTTAAAGGTAAATGGGGAAGGCAGGTTTTTTACATCCTCCAATCAGCTTAAGGGTCCTGTCTCAATGCCTATCTATTGCAATCACGCAGTGTTCACGAGTACGGCCAATAAGGGCTAAGGCAAGGTTCCCAGAGACACTCCCACCCTACTTCCTCCCGGTGCCTTCTTAGGCTGCCATGTTAATCCACTTGTAATGTCACTTAAGGTGGCGTTAGTTTTTAAGGCCCGACATCTGTCCCTTTTTGTTTTAATAAGGCAGCTGGAGGTGGCTAACCTTCCCAGCCTCGCCTCCATTCCCTCTGGTGGCTGTGCCTGTCTTAGGTTGTTTCCCTCTGAAAATCTTACCTGTCATTGATTATCCAGCCAAGCGGGGGTGGGGCGGAGCCTTAGAGATTGGCGTTGATTTCTTGAAGGGCCATATTGACCCAAGGGCTTTCAGGGCTTTCATTATGGGCAAACTCGTCTACCACCTGGGTGAGCATTACGAGAGAAGTGGTGTTGCACCTTATAAGGGACACAGCCTGGTGAATGGCATAAGGCCCCAAGATGGTAGGGGGCATGCCAGGGAGGACAGCAGGGTGGTAAGCCACAGGGAACTTGAAAGCCAGCTTTGGAACCAATTACTATTGGCTTCTCGCTCTTTTTTTTTGCACTTTTCTAGCCCTTCTCTAAGCTTATCTAGGGAATCCTTGACCACTCCAGAGTGGTCGGCATAAAAACAGCACTTTTCTTTGAGGGCGGCGCATAATCCTCCTTGCTGTAAGAACAGGTCTAGTCCACATCGACTCTAAAACAGCTTTAAAAAGTGATGTTAGCAATTTTTTTTTTAAATGTGATACAGACACCTCCAAGCGGCTTGTATGACCTCCCAGGTTTGGTTGGCTGTCTCCTGGGGACCTTCCCCGGTGGCAGAGGCCCTTGTCCTTGTTGACCCGAGGAGGGAGGCCACTTGGAGCATCCACAAAG
>NW_007727664.1:229763-230962 GCF_000696425.1 Galeopterus variegatus
ACTCTTTACCTTGAATTTTAAGATTCATTTTTGGTCTTAAACCAGGAACTATAGGTATAGTCCAATGAGCCTGGGGTACTGGACGCCTGGTAGGGCATGGTGGCACTGGCTTTGTATTCCATTGGGGCAACGGGGCTGGGGATTGCTCCTCCTCTAGTTTAGACCAGCACTCACGCTTCCAATGAAGCCCCTTATCACACCTAGGGCACGGCTTAGAGGGAAGGTTTTTATTTTTCCAGTTGGGACAGTCCCTTTTGAAATGACCTGGTTCCCCATAGCCATAACATGGACCCCTATGGGAGGGTTGGCTGGGGCTCTCCTTAGGGATCCTGACACTAAGAGCCTGGGTCATAGCACCTGCAAGGGTTTCCGCTTGAGCTTGTAGAGCAGAAGTTAAGGCCCTGGTTTGTTGTTGGTAGCTTCCAACGTCTCTACTGGCAATGACCCACTTTTCCATAGAACAATCTTTGAGCCCAGCACAGGCAAGCTTGTGGTCAGCAGTCATGCTGTCCCACACTAGCATTTTTACAAACTGGTCCCAGAGAGGACCTGGGGGAAACTTTCTCTGTATGCTCTGCTGCATCTGAACTATGAAAGAGGGCAGGTCCTCGGAGGGTCGCTGGGTGACCCTGGCCATTGTGGGCTCACTGGGCCCTTCAGCCAACTTTTTCCATGCGGCTAACGCTGTTGCCCTAACCTGGTCCTGGTAGGGGGCTGGGATAGCAGCCTGTTGGATTCCAGTACTAAATTGATCTGCTGTTCCAGACAGCATACCGAAGTTGATAGGGACGGGTGGGTTGGCTGCTTGGTTTATCTCCACCTGCACATGGCACTCTTCTTCAAAGAAGGCGCAGAATTTGATAAACAAGGTTGGGGGGAGGACAGCCTTACAGAGCATTTTCCAGTCTTGGGTCATGCAGGGTTGGTGCGCTAAGCCCTGGAGGATGGTTTCTGCCCATGGGGAATTGGACCCATCCTCTGTGACAGTCTTTTTCAGCTCTTTAAGGTCATGAGCTTCCTGAGGGTACCAAGCGGCCGGCCTATTTCCACTGGGGGCTTTGTCAAATTTGAACCTACAGTCCTTTTTCCAAAGTAATCCTTTTTTACATCGGGGGCAAGGTGTGGTAGGGTTTTTTTTCCTTTAGCCTTGGGACATTGGCTTTTAAAATGACCTTGTCTTCTGCAACCAAAACATTGTC
>NW_007727664.1:231075-238042 GCF_000696425.1 Galeopterus variegatus
GTTCTTTTACAACGTTGACCAGATAGGCCTGAGGGGCCACTTCCCCCCACGGGCTGCAGACGGCTGGGGATTCCCAGCGAGCCATGACAGGAAAAAACCTGCGGCTCTGCCGGGGATGTTTTTCCAGCCTCCTCCACTTCTTCAGGTGCCACTTTCTCTCCTTCGGCTAAACTTTGTGGGGGTGAGTATGCCGGGAGAGGAGGGTACAGGGTAGGGGCATAGGTATCACTCAATGGCTCAGGGCCTTGCATTGGCAGCTTTGTTTCCTTTTTTCTCTCCTCATTGAACTGCACCCAATCCCTTTCTGCCCCTTCTTGATGCTTGGGATGGAAGCAAAGCTTTAGGGCAGAGATGGTTGGGTAGAACCCTAAGTGGGGACATAGCCCGTGACTAATCTCGTTCTTTTTGGCCAGGATCTGAACCTGGTCCCAAGTCTCATATGAGAACAAGTCGGATGAAGGTGCCCAAGGGGCTACCTGCACCACATGATGCCAGGCATTGGTGGCCGTGGAGTCAGATATTTCTAGTCCTCTGCTTTTTAACATGTACTTTAGAGCCTTGCAGGCTATCTCATCACTCTTTCCACACACACCTCCCATGTTGCCCTGTGAGGAAGGGGACAAAGGGAGCAACAGGGCAGAGAAGTGCAGGGACATCCCCCTGTTATGGTACTCACCCTGACATGCAGGCGGATTACTAAACGGTGACTACCGTGGTTGCGGGGGCCACTCCGCTGGTTGATCACCCTTCGTCGACCTTCTTTCAGGACTGAGCAGCCGGGGACCTCACTTGCTTGCCTTTAAAATGCCTCACATGGGGCACCACTCTGTCGGGTCCACCGCCGGCTGACCCGTACAGCCCTAGCCTCGTTCCTTTCAGTGGGCGAGCGAACGGCCTGGGATTCCTCTTTCCCTCCTGTCCCCTTTGGAAGGAGACGGGGAAAGAGAGCCGTGAAGAGAGGTGAGCACACCACCGGCCCCCAAACAGTCCAATTAAAGGACACTCAGACGTGATGGGGGTTCTGTCGAAGCAGTTTTGTTTATTAGCACACAAGCACTTGCTTTTAAAGGCAAATGGGAAAGGCAGGTTTTTTACATCCTCCAATCAGCTTAAGGGTTCCTGTCTCAATGCCTATCTATTGCAATCATGCAGTGTTCACAAGTGCAGCCAATAAGGGCTAAGGCAAGGTTCCCACAGACACTCCCACCCTACTTCCTCCCAGCGCTGTCTTAGGCTGCCACGTTAATCCACTTGTAATGTCACTTAAGGTGACATTAGTTTTTAAGGCCTGACACATCTCATGTTTCTTCTGAAAGATTTAGTCAAAGAATTGTCCCTGTGGGTTGTGAGCATTTGTTTTGTTCACCTTCAACTTTTTCAGTTCTCTGATAACAGAACTGATTTTACTCTGAGGAAGCTATTCCATGTTTCAATAGAGCTAAGTCCTTTAACTTCATAAAATTTGCCCAGACTCAGAGGTGGCCATAAAGCCCAGTCTTGGATTCTGAAAATACTTTGTCCTCCTGAACCTTGTGGTAAGTTTAGAAATGGGCATATGGTTCAATTCAGACCACCCTGATCCCTCCCTGGAAATCTTCTGCTGGAGTCTTTAAAATGAAGGCATCTTTCAGGTGGGTCAGATGTGCCTAAAAGGCTGTCATAGGTGATATTTTTTATTTCTTGAGGGTAGGTACATTGAGGAATAGAAGAAGACATAGGCCTGGTCTGAGATATAATTCTTGAATCCAGTTATCTTTGGAAGTTTCAGTTACATAAGCCAATTAATTCTCCTAATCTTACTAAGTTAGTTTGAGTTGAGTTTCTATTACTTGTGATCAAAAGTCTCAATTGTATATGTGCTAACACATCATGCCATGAAAGAAGTGCTAGGTAAAGTGAGTGCATACTGTATTGTCCAAATCAGGACACTTTTGCAAATGAGAATGGACACTATTCATGCTTACATAGGGCAACAGTTACATTGAACTGTCTCAGCCCAGCCAGGACTTATGATAACCTCGATAACTAGGGTTACACCATACCATATTACATATTTTCTAAACCCTGTGATAGCTGTCTCTATGTTTATAAGGGTTTTAACACATACTTTGTGTGTAATTAAATAGCTTTTAAAAATAAATGCCACTGATGAGTGCATCTAGGCCTTAGTTCTCTACCTATGTCATGTACACATGTATGAGAGGGTACTTCAAAAAGTTCATGGAAAACAAAATTGAAAAATAATACAAATCTTTCCATAGGAAACAGTACCCCAAAGGAATAAGGAGTTTACAAATGGATTACTCATTTTAAGAAGGGACAAGATAATGCTGAAGATAAAGCCCACAGTAGCAGACCATCCACATCAATTTGTAAGGAAAAAACAGTAATCTTGTTTGTGCCCTAATTGAAGAGGATCAATGATTAACAACAAAATCAATAGTCAACGCCATAGACATCTCAACGGGTTCAACTTACACAATTCTGACTAAAAAATTAAAGTTGAGCAGATCTTTTGCTTGATGGGTGCCAAAACTGTCCCTCCCTGATCAGCTGCAGACAAGAGCAGAACTTTCAATGGAAATTTTAAACAAGTGGGATCATGATCCTGAAATATATCCTCAGATAATTGCAACAGGAGATGAATCCTGGCTTTACCAGTATGATCCCCAAGACAAAGCACGAATCACAGTTAAAGCCATGGCTCCCAAGAGGTGGAAGAGATCCAGTCAAAGCAAAAGGAGACCGGTCCAGAACAAAGGTTTTGGCAACAGGTTTTGTGGATGCTCAAGACATCTTGCTTATTGACTTTCTGGAGGGCCAAAGAATGATAACATCTGCTTATCGTGAGAGTGTTTTGAGAAAGCCAAAGCTTTAGCAAAAAACACCCAGGAAAGCTTCTCCAGAGATTCCTTCTTCACCACAGCAATGTTCCTGCTCATTCCTCTCATCAAACAAGGACAATTTTGTGAGAGTTTTGATGGAAAATTATTAGACACCTTACAGTCCTGATTTGGCTTCTTCTGACATTTTTTTTATTTCCTAATCTTAAAAAGTCCTTAAAGGGTACCCATTTTTCTTCAGTTAATAATGTAAAACAGACTGCATTGACATGGTTAAATTCTCAGGACTCTCAGTTCTTTGGGGATGGACTAAATGGCTGGTATCATTGCTTACAAAAGCGCCTTGAACTTGATGGAGCTTAAGTTGAGAAATAAAATTTATATTTTTTATTTTTATTTTTTAAGCCCATTTTCTATGAACTTTTTGAAGTCCTCTCATATATGTTGAAAGAGAGGCCAGTTTACAGATAACTAAGCTGGAGAAATAAACAAAAGCGATATGTCCAGGTAGGGGGTGCCCAGAGTGAAGAGACAGGTAAATGGCCCTGTGTGACATATATGTGGATGTGGTGGCATGCACCTTGCTTTGACCTAGACAACAATAATTTCTAATACTTTTTCTCATTACAAAACCCTTCTTTGCTCTTTATGTAGCAATGTGCCTAACCACATGGAATGAAATAGAGTTATTTTAAGGTAATCATAGCAATTTAATTCCCCTTTGTTAGTGAATAATCTTTAGAAAGCTTTTCTTCCACTTATGGCCAATGGGATGTCAGGAGAAGTTTACTGGTGATTCCTAGCAAAGCTGCTCTTTCCCGAAATGAGAGAGGCAGAAGAAGATACATTATTTTGCCTCTGCATCCTTTTCCCAACATCATTTCTGCTTTTGGTGTTATTGCCTTTAGTTTCATACTGACTGAAACTGTAGCAGTGATTTGGTGTCTGTGAGACAATAGGACTGAGAATAGGCACGAGTGTGCTGAGGATGTTGGTGTAGAAGCACTGAAAGTTTCTAGCTCCTTAATGGCATCGATAAGTTGTAGAGCCATCCCTGAGGTTAATCTCTCCAGACTTTTTGTTAAATAAGAAAGTTATGTTTTATGGGTTAAGCTGTTGTCAGAGAGGTATCCTTTTACTCCTAATTAATACAGGAGGCACAAATTCAATATCAGGCTATCAGCATCCCATGTCATGGTGGTCCACTACTGATAGGCAAATTCTACAGACAATTTTTACAGAAAGTCTCATAGCTCCACAAATGTAGAGATGTTTAGAAAATCATTTTGCCTGCCTCATAAAATCTCTCTCTCCCTCTGCCTGTCACCCTCTCTCTCCTTCTTCCTCTCTCTTTTGTTTCTGCTATGGTGAGTCATTTCTCAAAGGTAGGTATGCAAAGAAGTCAATGAAAGTTTATGAGAAAGCCACAAACACCTACTTTTTGTGCCTTTAGAAGCATTTTCTGACTACACTTAGAGTAACAACATTACTACAACCAAGGAAACTAATTACTTGGTTGGCTTTTCTAAAATCTTATATTAAGCCTATGCAAGGGTATTTCAAAAAGCTCATGGAAAGATTTGTATTATAGTTCAATTCTATTTTTCCATGAACTTTTTGAAGTACCTTTGTATGACTTTCATATAACTCCTTCCCTCTCTCAGTACTTGGTAGAGAGCAATGTTACCTCAGTATATTAAACTTTTCACATACTACTGCCTCCAAACTTTTATTTCCAAATGTCAGTTTTTCAGGCCATTGGATAGTGATGGGATGAGCATTGGTATAGCCATGAGGAGACATGGTCTCTAGTCACAGCTTTGCTCCCACAATACCTGCTACTCAAGACAGCCATGGAAGCCCTTAGGAGACTTCAATTTTATAATCTGTAAAATGAGAAGTTCGGATGAGAGAATATAGATTTCTAAGATTCTATATTCAGAATTTGAAAAGACTTCATATCAGAAAAATGTGTCATAGCACAACAATGTTGTCAGTGGTTGCTTGGAAAATTGTGTTGAGAAGGGTGGTAGGTTAAATAATGACCCCAATGATACCCAGGACCTAATATGTCGAATCTGTGAATGTTATATAGCAAAAGGGACTTTGCACATATGATTAAGTTAAGAGTCTACAGATAGGAAGATTATCTTAAATTATCTGAATGGACACCAAACGTAATTACAAGGATTCTTGCAAGAGAGAGGTAGATCTGACTACAGAAGGGGAGAAGAATACGAGATCACATTGCTGACTCTGAAGATGGCAGAAGGGGCCATGAGCTGAGGATGCAGAAAATGAAGCTGTAGTGGCTCACTAAGGCAAGGAGACAGATTGTTCTCTGAAGCCTCCAGAAGAAACACATCTCTGCCACCACCTTGATTTCAGATATCTGACCAGAAATGTAAAAGAACAAATTTTTATTGCTTTAAGCCACTAAATCTGTGATAATTTGTTACGTCAACATAGGTAAATAATTCAAGAAGAATGGTAAAGTCTTGTTTAACATAGTGGGGACGTAGACCAGAATATATTTGACATTGTCCATTCTGAATAGGAGTGATTGTTTGTTGATGGCTTTACTGTCACACGCTTGCAGTTTCTGGCTTAGAAGACAATAAATTTGAATATGTACAAATAACTTTGTAATAAACTGCTATTTCTTGATTTTATCTGAATATTAGGCTCTTATGTGGAGCCTTTGACATGTGCTGATAAATTGTTCTTCTATTCTAAACAAGCTGTCCTCCTAAATTACAATTGCTGACAATAGGAGACATGCTGTGCCTATATGCAAGAATTGCCTCCAACATTCACTTCACTTAATTGGTGTTTATTACAGAGGCTTCTGACCTATGGCATGTTTCAGAATAAGGAGTCTGAGAAAGCACGTACCTGGATTTCAACTTGATATGCCCAATCTGAATTTCCTTAACATGTTTGTTTTAAAATTCCCCTACAAAGATTGTAAAATACACAAAAACTTGAAAAAGAAATTGACTTGCTGAGTCACTGACATTGACTGATGTACTTTGAGATCCTACCAAAATGTTGCTTCTTGTGTGACACATTTGACAAACTTGTGTCTCTCTGTCATGATACCTAGATTCTGGTGATGTTAAAAAAAGGTAAAGTAATACCAAAAAGGCTCGGAAATCTTTCTTAAACCTGCATTAAACAATGTTAAATATGAGATTCATTTCTAAAATGCTGACTATTTTAGGAAATTGCCAGTTTGTCTTAAGCTGGATGGCATCTCATCAAATTTGATGTAATCTGTTTGCTGACTGGAGAGACAGAAAATATTGCTATTCTGTCTTAATTTACAAAAACACTAAATTGAACCATATGAAGCTACTGCTTTTGTGGCAGTTTCATACAGTTTATCCAATTAATTGAATTCATTAGAAATAAACTCAAATCAAGGAAACAAATTCACCTTAATAATTTAAAAATGAATATAATAAATAAGTAAATAGTAGTATAGCTTCCAGGTTATTGAAAATAATCAAACAGATAAAAAATAAGTTGTAAGTTAAAACTATGTATATTATTGTTTTTGCTGATTTTCTTCAGTCTTTGTCATGGATTTGGTTCATTCTCTACAATAAATTTGTGCATGTTTATTGAGTGATGGATGCAACTATTTTATATGAATGAGTAATACTCACAAATCATGAATTGTGTTTTAGTGAGCACTTTGAATACTGTATTAGATGTGTTCCAGAAATGATTTTATTTTTTATGCTATTAGGGTTAGAGTAGGTGTAGCTGCAGCTTAACGCAAATAGTACTGGAACTAGGACAAGTAGCTGTGGGTTTGAGGCCAGATCTGCTACTTGCTTTAATTTCCTCACCTGAAAAAATAGGAAAATAAAAATATAGATCACCTTGAAATGTTGTGAGGTTCAAATGAGATAATGTATGTAAAGATGTAAAGATGTTCCATGTTCTTGGATTGGAAGAATTAACATTGTGAAAATGTCCATACTACCTAAAGTGATCTACAGATTCATCACAACCCCATCAAAATACCAGTGACATTCTTCCCAGAAATAGAAAAAGCTATCCTAACATTCATATGGAACAACAAAAGACCCCAAATACCTAAAGCAATCCTGAGC
>NW_007727664.1:238630-239892 GCF_000696425.1 Galeopterus variegatus
AAATGGTGCTGGGAAAACTGGACATCCATATGTAGAAGAATGAAACTAGACCTGTACTTCTGGCCATATTGCAAAATCAACTCAAAATGGATTAAAGACTGAAATATAAGTCCTGAAACTATAAAACTGCTAAAAGAAAACATAGGGGAAACACTTTAGGAAGTAGGACTGGGAAAAGACTTTATACATATGACCCCAAAAGCACAGGTAACAAAAGAAAAAATAAACAAATGGGATTATATCAAACTGAAAAGCTTCTTCACAGCAAAAGAAATAATTAACAGAGCTAAAAGACAATCTATGGAGTGGGAAAAAATATTTGCAAACTATGCATATAAGAAGGGATTAATAATTAGAATATACAAGGAATTCAAACAACTTAACAGTAAAGAAACAAATAAATGGATTGAAAAATGGGCAAAGGAACTGAACAGGCATTTCCCAAAGGAACATACATAGATGGCCAACAAACATATAAAAAAAATGCTCAACTTCACTCAGTATCAGGGAAATGTAAATCAAAACTACATTGAGGTATCATCTCACTCCAGTTAGACTGGCCATTATCAAAAGGACAGCATAAAAAATACTGGTGAAGATGTGGAGAAAGGGGAACCCTTCTACACTGTTGGTGGGTCTATAAAATAGTACAGTCATTATGGAAAACAGGATGGAGTTTCCTCAAACAACTACATATAGAAATGCCATACAATCCAGCAATTCCACTGCTGGGTGTATACACAAAGGAGCGGAAGTCACCATGTTGAAGGGATACCTGCACCCCCATGTTTATCCCAGCTCTATTTACAATAGCCAAAATATGGAACCAACCTAAATGTCAATCATTGGATGACTGGATAAGAGAAACGTGGTATATTAACACAACAGAATAATGGAATACTACTCTGCCACAAAAAGAATGACATTCTGCCATTCACAGCTACATGGATGAACTTAGAGAAAATTATGTTAAGTGAAATAAATAAGACAGGCACAGGAAGAGAAACACCACAGGTTCTCACTCATAAGAGGGAGCTTAAAAATAAATAAAAGAAGGAAAGAAAGAAAGATATATTGATCACAGTAATACAGTGAACTTTTAAAAGGAGAACTGAGGTTACCAGAGGTGGGAAAGGAGGAGAGGGAGGAAGGGAAGGTAATGGAGGAATTTATAAATGCACACAAAAAATGACTACATGGCATAAAGTTGAATATTCCAATTATCCTGATTTGAGCATCACATATTGCACACAGGTATTGAT
>NW_007727664.1:240932-257120 GCF_000696425.1 Galeopterus variegatus
AGATATGTGCAATCAATTATGTTTTGATAACAAAAAAAAAAAAAAAAAGAATTATAAAACCAAACCAAACACTAAGATATCAAGGCGTATAGAAAATATGTACCCTCTGAGGATTCACCACCTATGCACAAACACACTAAGTTTGTTTCCAGGATATTAACTGTGTACTACCTAGGATATTAACTGAGCACTAACTGAGTACACATTTTTTGTTTAATAAACAGGACCCATCTGTTCATTGAGAAATGTCTATCTTTCCTAAGATAGACAGCTAGGCAATATAAATAATTAGTGTGAAGAAACAAATGTTTGTTATTAATAAATTTAATAATAAACTAAGAATAACTAGCCCAACAATGGCATTTCAAAGAAATGGCTGCTTTTTTATTTTAAAGATGATTTAATATCTTCACCCTCCACTCTCAACCAGATTTCTTTGGTTCTGGGTATAAAATTTATTCCATTCAAGTATATTCATAAGACTTTTTCTTTAAACAATCTAGTGAATCAGATGATGCCAGGAGGTTTACACAGCGATGCTATGACTTCTACATCAAGGATGTTACAGACAGTACATCTCTACTGTACAATTATTATTTTTAAATTTTATTGATGTTATATTTTTGAGAAGACATTACTGAAATTAAAAATTCCTTCATGAGTGTAATTGATTTTATAGGAAGGGATAAATGTCCACTTTTTTACTTTATCACTTCTGCCTTATTCTATCCACTAGCATTTCTTCTTTAATAGAGAAACAGACATAGGAATAGCTATTTTCAATACCTGTTATCATTGCCTGGAAACAGAACAGCCCAGAGCTGTAAGAGAATGCTTTGAAAGTCCAAGGACAGCGGGAGGGCAGTTGAGGCTTCTTGGAGAAGAGATCATGTAATTTGAAAAGCGAATAACAAGTAGAAGTCACCCATGGAAGAAGGACGAGCACTTAGATGGTGGATGAGAGGGTGATAGGAAGATGTGCTAGGAAGAGGAAATAGCAGGAACAAAGGCACAAAGGTAAGAAACACTTGAAGCGAGAAATTGGAATTATAGTCAGTTTAGTATCACTAGCATATAAAATATGAAGAGGAAAAAGCAAGAATGAGAGAAGAGAACTGCTATTCTGTGGTTCCTTCCACGTTGAGGAGTATCTATTAGTGTAACAAACTTATCCTCCTACCACCCACTTACATCCCTCCTGGGGAGGTGGGAGTGATTTACCAAAGTTAGGAAGGAGATGCCAGAAATGCATAGCCCCAGCCTTTTCTCTCTCAGTTGGGAGCCAGCTCACCTGCAGGGTGTATCTGTTTTCATTTGTTTTTCTCCATGTCTTCTGTTTACAGAGACAAATTTTGACCTTAAGTCAAGGGTAGGGTTGGGTCATGAGAAAGTTGAATGCAGTTTGGAGTGGGGGGTAATTTAGGATCATTTGGACACAAATCTTGAGAAATAATTGGAGAGAGTTTGGAAGAGCAAAATATACATGTATAAGGCTGTGAGGTGGGGCATGTACCCTGATTAGGTCTTAGATATTTTCATTTGTATAATGTGGGGTCTTGGTCTTTGTGGAAGCTTATGTTAACCCACGTGACTTGTTTTTACAGTTGTGCAGTTGGCTATTAATTTTAGGAGGCTGAGAAAAGGACTTCAGTTTTTGAGCTTAGTTGTTTATATCTTGATGGCTAATCTTACTGCAGTTTAATGGAAGGCACTGCCTCTACAGAAAGAGCTATTTGTCTGAAGGACATATCCCCAGTAGAAATTAGGCAAATGGAAGGCAGGCTTCAGCAATGTCAATGAGTAGCTCATGCCTTAGTGAAGGTATGGGCTACCTTGTGCTTCAAGAAAGATTCAGGGTCAATTAAGCCTCAGCAAAAATGTAGGACTCAGAGACATTTAGGGATGCTGGCCATACTGTTAAGGAAACAGACTTGGCAAGGAAGTGACTGTCACTCAAAGGGTTGGAGAGTCAGGTATTTATTACTCTGGTAGGCCCAGACAAGCTAATGCATGAAAATCTGCACCCCGAGCTCAGTTCTTACAAAGCTTTTATAGGTGGGCTCTTCTGGCATTTTTATATTTCATTTTCTCAGCATTTACAAGGCTAGCATAGCAGTAAGTTTCATTTCCTGGAATTAATGTGGTCTAGGCAGATAAGCAAGCTCAGATACAGAAGCCAAAAATGCAAGTAGTGATTAGAGGCCAGACTAGTGTAATGAGCAAATATTGTTTCAAAGACAAAATATTGCTTCAAGGACAAACAGGCTTATGAGAAAATTATTTTTGCATTTTTCCAACATTTCCCCCCTTTGGTACTGTCTCTAAACATTGGAGTGAGCATCTTCAGAGTTTTTTTTGTTGGGGGGGGGGATAGAAAATATTTTTTTGAGTGAACTTAGATGCTACTAAAGGGTTATGCCAATCAGGTCTCTGATAGATATGGCAGGTGCACAGGGCAAAGAAAGGATTGTTTCTAGAAGGCACACTGCTACCATGAGATGCCTAAGAAACACCCTGTTGCCTGGAAATAAAGCAGTATTAATAAGAACTTTTCTGCCCTATTCCAATCTTTTGGGGCTACTGCTGTCAGTCCTATGGCAAAAAGCAAAACAAGCAATATAGCAAAAACTAAAGGCAAGGGGTGACATATGCTTATTATTTTATACGAATAAATCAGTGTACTTGTTATGTTTCACAGCAGCAAGATCCTCAGGCTTCAGCTGTGTGCAAACTGGTCAGCTTGCAGAGTGATCAGTGTAGGGTGGTGATGATTGGCAGGGAATCTTTGGAACTGGACATTGAGTGTGTCAGAGGGGTCAGGCTTCATGAATCAAGAGGTGGCATCTTCAGTGGAAGCTGCCTGATTCACCTGCATATGATAGGTCCAGGGGATTAAACCTGCAACTTTAACTGCAGTAGGGGTAGTTAGTACATCTATGTGTGGCTCCATCCAAGTTGGCTTTAAAGGAGCCTTTTTCCAGTCTTTCACCTATACTGTGTTACCAGGTTGGAACTGATGTGCCCAACTCCCTAAAGGAATGGGAGCTCCGTCCAAAACAGTCTTAGTTATCTGTCAGAGTGTCTTGGCCAGTGGCTGTAAGTACTGTGATGTTTCTATCTCCCCCAACTGGTGAGGATTCCCCTATAGTCTAGTTACAAGCAGGGGTGGTTTCCCATACCTGATTTCAAAAGGGGAATATCCTGTTGGACCTGTCATACACCGGACCCATAGCAAAGCTAAGGGAAGCATATCTACCCAGGGTAGCCCCTTCTTTTGACAAAGCTTAGCTAAAGTAATCTTTAGGGTCTGGTTCATGCATTCCACTTTCCCTGAGCTCTTTGTTCAGTATGCTGTGAGAATCTTCCATCTTATCCCCAGCATTTTGGCCAGTTCTTAAATGACCTCTGCAATGAATGCTGGCCCACTCTCTAACCCTACAGTCAGAGGGAGTCTGTACCTTGGGACAATTTCCCTTAAAAGGGCCTTTGTAACCTCCTGGGCTCACTCATAATGGGTGGGCAGTGCCTTTGTCCATCCAGTGAAGGTTCATATCATCACTAACAAATATTGTAGCCACTATAGGACTTTACTTCAGTGAAGTCCACTACCAGATCTTCAAAGGACTCCGGGAGCCAGCCGGGGTCCTTGCTTGGCATTGTTTTGGAAACAGGTGGGGCATCGGGAGCTGACCTGGTCACACAATGAAGCCAACCTTGGTATGAAGTAGTAGCAACTCAGCATGGTCTCCAGGGCTGTTTTTCCCCAGTGAGTCAGTTCATGATACTCCAGGACTAGTCAGTTGGCCAGTCATTGAGGAATCATCAGTCTGTGGTCTGGGAGCTTCCACCATCCATCAGGGATTTTAATCCCACCTTCTTTCTCTGCCCATTGAGCCTCCTCCTTTGTGTACTTCAGTTGCTGTGCCGTTTCTGCCACCAACATGATTTTGGCAGTCTTTTCCTGGTCTTTAGCAGGCTCTGTCTGGGCAGCTCTCTCAGCCATCTGATCAGCATGCTGATTTCCTTCACTGATCGTGTCAGTGCCTTTTTGATGTCCTTTACAGTGTACAACAGCCACTTGGGTGGGCTTCCATACTGCTTCAAGGAACTGGAGAATTTTCTCCTTATTTTTGACTGTCTTTCCTCCTGCCATTAGCAGGCCCCTTTCTTTGTATAGGGCCCCATGGACATGCAAGGTTGCAAAGGCATATTTAAAGTCAGTGTAAATGTTGACTTGCTTTCCTTTTGAGAGTGTGAGTGCCTGGATAAGAGCCCATATCTCTGCCTGCTGTGCTGACCAACCCTGAGGCAAGGATTTTGCCTCTATAACCTCTTTATGAGTTGTTACCGCATATCTGGCTCTTTGTTGCCCTTCCTAGACATAACTGCTCCTGTCAGTGAATAGTTCCATGTCTGGGTCAGCCAAGAGTAAGTCCATTAATTCGGGCCTGCTGGAGTATATCTTATCCATTAGTTCTTCACAGTTGTGGTCTGGGGAGCCAGACTCAGCAAGTGGGTGCATGGCTGGGTTAAGAGTCCACACTGTTTCAAGGCGCATCTGGGGGTTTTCAAAGAGGAGTCCCTGATAATGAGTCATCCTGGAGTTGGTAAGCCATTTGTATCCCTAACTGTTCATTAGCGTGGTCACCGTATGTGCAACCTTTACATTGAGATTTTGTCCCAAAGTGAGTTTGTCTGCTTCTTGGGTTAGGGCAACAGTGGCTGCAAAGGCCCACAGGGAGGGGGGCCAGCAGGCTGCCACAGTATCCAGCTATTTGGACAGGTATGCCACCAGCCTTTGTCAAGGCCCTATGGTCTCAGTGAGGACCTGTAGAGCCACATGATCTCTCCCATGCACAAAGAGGTTAAAATCCTGAGTTATGTCTGGAATTCCAAGGGCAGGAGCCTGAGCTAACAGAGTTTTTATTTCTAAAAGTGCATGTTCTTACTCCAGACCCCACAATAGGGGTTCCTTTTCAGCTCCTTCATTTACCTCATTACAGGTGTTTAGCCTTTTCTGAGTATCCCAGTATCCAGATTTGACAGAAGCCAGCAGTCCCACAGAAGTCTCGGACTTTTCTCTTGGTGTCTGGTCGGGGTATGGCACAAATGGCTTGTTTCCTTTCTATTCCCAGCGAGTGGTGTCCTTCAGAGATGTGAGTCTCCTGGTTACTTAAAGTCAAATGAGCTGCTTGCCCTGGTGTGAAGGTTATTTGTGACCCTAGTTTTCTCAGCAAATCTCTTCTTAGTAGGGGTCGTACAGTCAGGCAAATATAGGAATTCATGAGTCACCCTGTGACCCCCAAGGTGGCAAGTTGGGGCCTTGCAAAACAGCTGGTCTACTTATGTCCCTATAGCACCCAAAATGGTAGCCTTTCAACCTGAGAATGGAGTCACTGGGTGGGTGACTACAGAATGTTCTGCCCCAGTGTCCACCATGAAAGTCACAGGTTGGCCCCCTACCACCATTTTGGCCATGGGCTCTTGGGAGCCCAGGAATAGGGAGCCCAGTCTTTCCTAATCTGAGTTTACCCCTGCAAGGCCAGTGAGGTTCTGAAACTCCTGGATCAATGGTTCAGGCTCATATTTTTTTCTTTCTAGAGTGTGCCTTGTCTTGGGACATTGTTTGGGATTTCTGCCCCCTTTTTGGGCACTCATTTTTCCAACAGCCAAATTCCCTGCAGAAAGCACACTGGTTGGAATGTAGTGATGCCCACTCTTCTTGGCAGGGATTCTTCTTCAGTTTGCAGCTCTGGTCTGGATTGAGTGCTGCTGCCAGAAGTGCCACTTTCTGTCTCAGGCATTTGTCTGCCTCCTTCTGGACCTCCCAGGCTCAATTGACAAATATCTCGTTGGCCACCTCTAGGAGCTGTGTGACATTCATCCCAGCAAAACCTTCCAGCTTTTGAAGCTTGTGACAGATGTCAGCACAGGACTGGGCCACAGAGGCTGCATTGAACATCTGTTGACTTTCACCTGCTTTGGGGTCAAATGGTGTGTAGACTCAGAAGGCCTCACATAACCTCTCATAGAATTCTGCAGGTGGCTCGTCTGGCTTCTGGGTTATGATGGTTGTTTTGGACATATTGGTGGACTTCCTGGCCCCTTCTCTCAGCCCTTGGAGGAGCACTTCTCTATATTGGTGGAGTTGAGTTCTGGTCAGGATGCATCGCTGTTCCTCAGTATTGAAGAGGGTGAGGAGCAACTGATGACAGTCTTCCCAGGTGGGCTGATGGGTGAGGAAAATCGACTCCAGGAGGCTGATGAGAGCCTGGGGTTTCTCCCAATATGACAGAGTATGGTGTTTCCAATTCAAAAGGTCTGTGGTTATGAAAGGTTGGTAGTAGAAGAGGGGGAGCTCTGGCTGCACACTGCTGGGTGGATTGACATGCTATGTGCCTCAGGTCTCCTTCAGGGGCATCTGGAGGGTTGATACCTGTTGGGCAGTGTGGAGTCACCTCCCTACTGGCTCAGGACTCTCTGGACTCTCCAGTGGCAATGCTGGTAGGGCCAATGGGACCAAAGCTGGGAAGGGATGTCTGGCAAGGGATGTCTAGGTCCAGGCATCCCCAAAGGGGTGAGATACAGTGGAGGCAAAAGTTCCTCATCTGGGTCTCCTTGATATATAGGCCTTTTTATTTCTTTCTGAGCATGCTTTGACTTCTACACTGTTTGTACAGTAAGGACCTTACTCTTTCCCTTATGAACACAGAACTGGACCCAGGGTGGCAGAGTCATGGCTATAGTCAACCCAGAATCTATGTATGGAAACTGTTCTGGGTGCCCTGTTTCCCCTGTAATGACCTCATAAACTGCTTAAACCTTTTGGAAGTCTAGTGTTCCTTCTGGAGGCCACCCAATGCCAAAGGTGAGCCATTCTAATTCACACAGGGTCCAGAGTTTTCTGGGGGTCATTTTGACTCTGTACGCCCCAACATAACACTTTTGAAAGTTCTTTCACATACATTCAAGGATGGTAGGTTTTGAATTGTTTGTCCCCATGTCTAATTCTGGCCTCCTGTTCCTGCCTCAGGCATTTATGCCTGAAATAGCATTGGTGGAAGAATAGGAAATCTCATTCTGATTACCAGTACTCCACTAAATGTTTAACCATGCAAATAAGCAAAGAGAAAAAAGGAGCAGTGGGGTCCCATTTAGCCTAGTCCCAATCGGTGGGGCCAAACTATTTCATTGACACAGTAATTGATATAGGCAATTCTCCCCACTGCAGTTGGCACAAAGAAGAAAAGTACCAGCTAGATTTAAGTAAGAGAAACAAAGCATTGCCTTGTCAGAGTTTAGGCTGGGGACTCCAGGAGAGACTTACAAGCAGCAGACATGGGAACTAAATTATTCCAGTGGTCACTTGCCTCTTACAGCTAGAGTCTTCTCTGGTGTCCAAAGCTTTCCAATTTTCACCAGTGATTAAATTAGGCTTTTGGATTCCAAAGTCATAGAATGAACAATATACCCAGCAGTAAAGCAAGAAATGCTTTATTAAAAGAGGAGATAGACTAAAACAAAAGGGGGTAGGTTCCCTTCTAAGTGGCTTAGTGGAGGCTTCACCCCTGGGGATGTATGGAACTCATGTTTGGGAGGGCAATTCTATGGCAGAATGGGCAATGGATCTCCCAGAGCAAACAATGTGAAAGGACATGTCACTCCTCGGGAGTCAAGTAAACATTGTCTAGGTCTGAAATGAAGCATTTTGCCTCTCTTTCGAGGATGCTAGAGGGTGCTCAAACATTAACAAAGGCTTTTCCCTTTGCTACATGTGAGGCCCCTCCCAGATCCCTCCCTGCATTTGAGTTGGAAACAGACAAAGGGTAAGGAGTCCTCCCTCTCCTGGAGGAGAGGGAAGACCACGCAGGCACCCACCTGGCCACGTCCCTTGATACTTTAGGTCCATCATGGCTAAGGTGTAACCATATTAACCCCAGGCCTGGTACAGTCCACCAAGGACTGGAATCACCATTATGCTGTATGATGTGACCACAGAACTGCAGGCTAGGACCCAGTCAGACACTATGTCTTGGAAGTCTTGGTGCCACAAATATCACACACTCACTCCATACACTCACTCAGAGGTTAAATCTCTCCCTCCCCCAAACTCTGACTTGAGCTGAATAAAAGTCCACCACAGTGTCCGGACCAGATGGACCTCTGACAAGGCCTAGCACAAACACTCAGTGCCCAAACCAGCTCTCAAGGAGGCCCTTTTGGGAGGTGATCAATCTCCCCTTCCACCTGGAGGCAGGCCTGACTGAACTGATGGTGGGGGAATCCTACCTGTTCTGCAGGTGGCCATGGTCTGGTTGGTCCTTCCCTCTGGGGAGTCCAGTCAGACAGTCGGCACCCTAGGTTCAGTGAGGTCCTATTGTCCATGGTCCTGACAAAATGGCCAGGCAGCTCCTCCTCAGTCCTCCATGATGTTGCCAATCCCCCAGGCAGCCCCTCTTGGACTGGCAGCTCAAGGGGCTAGTACAACTCACTTCCTGCCCAATGCATAAGAAAATGTTATGGAAATGGACTTAGCAAGGAAGTGATCACCACTTGAAGGGTTGGAGAGTCAGGTATTTATTACTCTGGCGGGCCCAGACAAGCTAATGCTTGAAAATTTGGACCCCAAGCTCAGGTCTTACAAATCTTTTATAGGTGGGCTCTTCTGGGGTTTTTACATTTCATTTTCTCAGCATTTTTGAGGCTAGCATAGCAGTAAGTTTCATTTCCTGGAATTAATGTGGTCTAGGCAGATAAGCAAGCTCAGATACAGAAGCCAAAAATGCAAGTAGTGATTAGAGGCCAGACTAGTGTAATGAGCAAATATTGTTTCAAAGACAAAATATTGCTTCAAGGACAAACAGGCTTATGAGAAAATTATTTTTGCATTTTTATAATAATACTAACGTAGCAAAATGCAGTCCTCTGGGACAAAAATCTATGTCTCAGTGGGCTGCTGATCCCCTCTCCAGATAATGACCCTGTTCTAAAGAGGCTAAATGGTTGAGTCCAATTAATTAAGAGAACAAAATTTGGAAAGTCACTCTTCTTCCATTTAGTCTATTTCTGTGCAGATGGAGTGGCATATGTAATTGGTGTGTTTGGAAAGAGAGAACAAGCAAGTGTGAACTGCCTTTTATCTCTCTATTACTGGGAGCATATTACACTATGTGATGGAGATAGTGCTGTTCTGGTCCAGGGCTTCCCTATTCTACTTTATGATGGGGATAGTCCTGCACTCATTTAGTAAGTCATCAGTAAGTCTGACTATTCTGGGCTTTACTATAAGGAATTCCTCTTGTCTGTAAATAAAAATTATATGCTATAGCTTGATCTTTATCAGTAATAGTATATTTTGCCCATAAATGATGATTCATTTGTATTAGATGTCATTTGACTCAGAATTCAGGCTGAGAAGAAACATCTTATGTAAGGGTTCCTCTCTAAGATCCCACGAATACAGATAAAGCCAGATCACGGGGGTCCTGCCTGTACCTTGTTCATTAAATGCCTCTTTCTGGATTTGGGAAACATTAATGGCAGCTTCCTGCATACAAGGCAACTATTTTGCAGAGATGCTTTATCATACGTTCTCAAAGGATTTTCCCTTCTTTCTAGAGCACCTGACTACACACAACTTTATCTTTCTGCCCAAACTTATCAGGGATGCTGATGTCCCACTCATGAAAGCATAATAAGCTTTGCCTAAGTATCACTTTGTAAGAACTATTGATTACCTGAGCAATTCACTCTGGGCACAATGCCAAATACACAAAAACTGCTCAATAAATAATAGTAGTTTGGTAGTTTTATTTATTCCATATCTGAGGCCCCTTCCCTTAAACCTAGATTGTGTTACTTAAATTAAATTCCTATCACTCTGGCCCAATTCATGACTGTTGGACCACAAGTTGGGAAAAATGATAAAAATATAGTAGTATTATTAAAGGTACCATAGCCTGATGAAGCCTGATTCTAAGGATTAGGATATAATATGAACTTTTTAAAGTAAATTTTAAGTATCTAATTTTAAGTTGTACTGATAAGAGCTAACACAATAATCAATATTTATAACTTTAAATAAGGGCTTTTGGACCTTTCCTTTTGAAGAGTTAAAATGCTAAATTAAGTGAAGAAGTTTGAGTGAAATTCTATTTCCACACTTCATTTTATATTATATTTTTATTCTAAAATGTCTTTTTAAAAAGATGCGTTATTAAATATTGCTTAAAGAAAGAAAACAGCAATAAAATATATATGTAAGATAACAGAATAATCACTTCATTAATGCTTTTGTACCTACTCCACTTTAAGAAATAGAACTTTACCATTAACTTCATGTCACAAATGAGTTCCTGAATTTTTTTNATAACTTTAAATAAGGGCTTTTGGACCTTTCCTTTTGAAGAGTTAAAATGCTAAATTAAGTGAAGAAGTTTGAGTGAAATTCTATTTCCACACTTCATTTTATATTATATTTTTATTCTAAAATGTCTTTTTAAAAAGATGCGTTATTAAATATTGCTTAAAGAAAGAAAACAGCAATAAAATATATATGTAAGATAACAGAATAATCACTTCATTAATGCTTTTGTACCTACTCCACTTTAAGAAATAGAACTTTACCATTAACTTCATGTCACAAATGAGTTCCTGAATTTTTTTATCTTTTTGCCTTTTCTTGTAATTTTGTCATATGTGTAGCCTTAAATAAGCATAAAATATCTAGTCTATATCTACTGATTAGGAAAGGCAGCTCTGTCAAAAATCAAGTGTTTGTCATGTGTAGAGAAGTTTGGGGGGCATGGTCTTGACCGTTGACCAATCATGTGCCATTGGTCAAATTGTCTTTCCAATTCCAACATCGCAGTTTTAGTAATTATAGCTTTGGAATTTTTATATGAATTTTTGGTTTTTTAATACTTTTATGTTTTTAGTTTCTGTCCCTCTGCATCCTATTGTCTCAATTTTACCTTGCATTTTATCACATCTATTCTGTAAAGGTCAGCTCTGCTTTATTTAGCATCCAATGCATACTTTAATTCAGCTATTGAAATTTTAGTTTTCTAGCAATTTTTCAAAATCTGACCTTGTCAACTCACCTCACAATTTCTTTGTAAAAAAAAAAAAAAAAAAAAAAAAAGGCTTCCATGATGTATGAACAAAAATACCTACTAAGAAAAATAAAAGAATAAAGAGTGATTTTTAACAAAAGAAAATAAAAACATCATCCCTGTTAAATAAATAAACAAATAGTTGTATTCTATTTAGGATGCCCCACCAAACATCTGCTTATTGTGTTCTGGTTTAATAATAAATCCTTATTAGGGAATCTGTACTCCTAATAAGAAGTCTTTTTGGTGATATATAAATTAAACTGTGAAATAAACCACCCAAAAACTTAGGGACTTAAAACAATACCATTTCTTAAACTCACTATTCTGCAGGTCAGAATTTGAGCTGGATTCACAGGGAAATCTTCTTGCTTGGCTGAGCTCATTCGTGAGAATGCTGTAAGTGCAAGGTCAGCTAGGGCTGGCTGGTCTAGCACAGCCTTACCTGAGGCAGCTCCTCAGATCCACATGGCCTCTCATCACCCTTGGGCTAGCTTGGGCTTGTCCACCACTAGCTGACCAAGTTTCCAGAAGAAACCAGAAGTGTGCAGAGTACTACTTCCACTTCATATTATGGATCAAAGCAAGGGCAGCCTAAATTCAAGGGGAAGACAAAGAGACTCTGTCTTTCCATGGCAGGAATGCAAAGTCACCATTGCAAAGGACATGGATTGTGGCCTTTTCTTGCATTCTGTCACAGACTATGTTCCATTTTTTGATTTATTGGTATACATTTGGAACTGATCCCTTGTTACTGTTTACTTATCCATTTATTTTCAATCAAGGGAAGGTCTAGGAAGAGCTGTTGGTCTTCAAAAAGGTGTTTAAATTGCCCTTTTCTTTGTTCACAGCCTAATTGCTCAACACCTTAATTGCTCGACAACCTAACTGGACCCAAATTTCTTCACAATGTTCTTTCCTTGAGAAGCCTGGCATTCTTGTGCTATGAGTATTTTTCATATATTTTCACTAGTATTTTGCTAAGAAGTTGAGAAAGCCTGCATCAGCAATTGCTACTATTTTAAACTGGAGAACTAAGCTTGATAATTAAGATTGCTATTTTCTATTACATGTCAGAAGGTTATAGGTGATATCCACTTGCTCTCACAATAGCTACCATAATATCATGTTTTGATTACTCCTTACTGGAACTTATTTTCCTAACAAGTTGCCTTATATGGAAAACGAGGATTTCCTGACTTCAATTTCCTACAAGATAATTTATTTTAGTCCTATGCTCCTTGCTACCTGCACTGAGACCTGCTATTGTTTCTCAGCTGGCACCATTTGGTTCTTGTTTACCCTTCTGAACCTACATCAATCAACCTGTCAATGTAGACATCTACATTTACATAACTAATGGCAGTCCTGCCATTTGTTGTCATTTCAGTTTGTGCTATGACTAGAGATCTCATTTACACACTGGTGACCTTCCAAATTCCACTTCTGTTAATTTGATCTGTAGGTTCTTCAAGTTCAAACTGTAAGACTCTTGCATGTTCAGAGAAATGCTCTCAAGACCCTTGTTCATTCCAGTTTTTATCTGACTTTTTTTTTTTTTTGCTTTTATTCATTACCTCAGCTATTCATTTACTACCTTATTGACTTAACCATTTTTGCTCTGATATTTTAGCATACTTGTGGCCTCATTTCTTTTTCCCGTGGAAGCTACAAAAACCCTTGCTGTGTATCTCAGTCTACTCTGCTGTATTTCCCAAGATGGTGCTGTGCCCACTCTGTGGCACCACATTATATGTTTTGGTGAAACTGACTAATCATTCAAGGTAAACTTCCATTCCTTTTAGTGAAATAAATAAATTTTGTTTACTTTTTTAAGTTCATTAATTGAATTAACTACTTTTTGACTGTATTGATTGGACATTCTGTTTACGGCTTTGGATTGAAAAAGTCTCTGGTTTCCTATTTTATCCATAATGATCAGAAAGGCCTAGGTTGCAATTGTTATGAGGAACTACCTGGGTTTTATTTATCATTTAGAAGTTCATTACTTTCTCTGATTAGCATTTGTAGGGGAGGGAAAATAATTTTCCCTTTGACATTCTACGTTCTTATCTGGGATGCCTTGCAACAAAAAATGAGATTAACAAGGGAGAAATAGACGTTTCATTGACATGTATACCTCATGTACACGTAGGAGCAGAAAGATGTGATACCTTTCCTCAGTCACCCGATACTCTTGTAACAAAACACAGATTAACAACAGAAAAGCAGGACAAATTTACTTAATTAAGGTTTTACATGACATGGGAGACTTCAGAAATGGAGATCCAGTGATGCAGGGAAAACTGTTATTGTGCTTAGGTTCCATGAAGAATAGACAGCTGTGTAGAAACGTGATTGGACAAAAGGGTATGACCTAATGGAAATAGACTGAGGGAGGAAGCCTAGCAAGGCCTGTCTGTTTATGTTCTTGACCTCTCTGTGTAGTTTCCTTCTTCTTAGGTATGGGGCAGGACCCCTCTGGAATAAGGGTCTTCAAAGGAGAAGGGAAAGAGTGACTTTTTCTGTTTTATGGCTTGCTTTGGGAGAGAGGGTTTCCAGTTTCTATGACCTGTCTTAGGGAAGAGGAATTCTGGTTTCTATGAGTTGCTTCAGGGAAGAAAGAGGGGTGGAAGACAGAGATGCTGCTTTTGAGGCTGCTTCTGAAGTGTTCCAATGTCTTTCAGTTCAAAGTACTCAGCATGCCAAAGCACCATACTTTGGAGTACAGTTTTCTAAGCCCCAACACATACATGTGAGATATCTAGGGAAAAATGAATAAATCTCTCTGAAGTGATTTAGAATCTGGCTTAAATGCCATCTTCATCTAAAGACAAAACAGAGGAGGGTGTGGGAGAGAACTGTCAGGGGAAGCTGACCAGGAAAAGTAAACAAGAAAAAGATTTGTTTTTGCAAATTTAAATCTTTGCCTTCTTCATTGATAAGAATTTGGTTTTCCTATTTCATTCTATATATGGGATAAAATACACTGAAATCGGGAAAAGATGCCTATTTTGATCCCATCAAGGACTATGTCTCTCTGGGATTCTTCTGCATCCCCTTGGCCTGTCTGGCTTTGCTGCAAGCTTCTGAGTTTCACTCTCTGGCCCACTTCGGGTTTTGCTGTTGGCGGCAGAAACATTGCAGAAACCCCTGCTGTTTGGGAAATGTGAGAAGCAGGTTTTGTAGCAAGGGCATTGAAAGGTAAAAATGACTTCCAGTCTGGTAGATGTGCCAGGCTGTGGGCTTCACCATGGGGATTGCCTGATGTAGACTTTATGCCTTTTACATCAGAGAAAAGAGTGTGTTTCTGCTCGGGTTAATAAAACTGATGATAAACTCAAGACCACTGAAAGAAGGCGGCTCCGCCAACATTCTTAAATGCGAGAAAAACATTATTTGTTGTGGGAAGGTACCAGGAAAAGGAATAAAGAAAAAGAAGACAAAATCTCCAGTTTTGATGGAATTATTATAGACTGTGTTCACTGGTAAACATACCTTGTTAGGAGGAGCATGAGGTGGTAGAAATAGCACTGAACCACACATTTATAGGAAAATAGATTATGCAACTATCCACTTGGTACACTTGAACAAATTGTCTCCCTTGTTTGAGACTTAGTTTCTACATCTGAAAAATTAGGGTGCTGATTTATGATCCCTAAGTTGTCTCACTGCTCTGACCTTCCATGATTTTATGCTGAAGCATAGGAATGTGTTACCACAGGAGGTACCTTTGGAAAGACTTTAGTACAATTGTGGAGCCCATTCAGCATCATTGTTGGCAAAATCATGATGAGTATGATTTAGTTTGCTCCCAGAGCTACAGCAAAAGATATTGAGCCAAATTCCTGGGGCATCTGAACCACTGCCTGGCAGTAAGTTGGGCCTTCTTCCAGAACTGCTAAGTGGTACCTCTGCGACCTGACTGTGTTAATCATGAGTTAGTCACTTTGGGAGGTATATTAGCTCCTTGATACCTCTGGACTGAGACCAGTTTTGCTTTGTGGGAATACATGGACATGGAAAAAAATTTATTTCCTTTACAACAAGTATATAAATCATTATATGCCACATAAGTGTGGTAGATATCCAGATTGAATTGCATCCCTGAAACATAAACGTAGGTATACAGGAAGAATTTTAAGCACACGATTAGACAATGTGTTGAATATTAGATCAGCTCATTGTTATTTCCTTTACAACAAGTATATAAATCATTATATGCCACATAAGTGTGGTAGATATCCAGATTGAATTGCATCCCTGAAACATAAACATAGGTATACAGGAAGAATTTTAAGCACACGATTAGACAATGTGTTGAATATTAGATCAGCTCCATGTCAACATGCTGAAGAAATTAGATAATAAGTTCTATTCTGTGGGCTACAAACCAAAATAACTTGACACATCCTGTGTGTGTCCTCTAAAAATATTGTCTTTTTTCGTTAGCATGAGTATGACCTAGAATTTTTCTCCACATCCAAGGAGACAGGACTTTCTTATTAAGATATAGAGCTTAATTAAGATAATGCTTTTTAATTAATAGCATAATTAAGATAATGCTTTTTAATTAATAGCATAATTAAGATAATGCTTATATTATGTTAAAAAAAAATATGGCAACACTCAAGAAATGCCACAGGAAATATCTGACTTTTTCAAACAGGGAGCTTACAATACAAATATACACACCACAATTGCCTTTGTCCAAGTTTCTTTATGACTAGGACCTTCCTGATACATACACAGACACACAAGCTCAAACACATGTTAACATACACATGCATTCGCATGGGCACATATGCTGATATGCTCAAATACATATTTGCTTAATTTGCAGCATAGTGTAGCAGCCAAAGATTAGGCTATGGAGATAGACATTTAAGTTGTAACATTTGTGACCTTGATTTGACTAAATAGTCTCTTGGTAAATCCAGAATATCAATAGTATTTATCTTGAAGAGTTGTTGGAGTGCTATCTAAGATAACACAGTGTATTAGTCAGGGTTGTCCAGAGAGAGACAAACAATAGGATGTATATATGTATGTATGTATGTGTAAGTGTGTGTGT
>NW_007727664.1:258120-262258 GCF_000696425.1 Galeopterus variegatus
AAAGGTCCAAGAAATTCTCCAAAAAAAGGAGGAAACTCCATCCGAGTTCCTCAATCAACTAATTCAGGCTCTCCAGCAATACACCAACCTGGATCCCTCCTCAGAGGAGGGACGCCATGTCCTCATGACATACTTTTTGGCTCAAGCCTACTCCGACATTAAAACTAAATTAAAAAAAAAAAAAACTGGAACAGCGGGCCAAGCCCATGGCACACTTGGGAGAGTGCGGTGCTGGAAGCGCAGCGGCGCCCCCACCACGGGTTCGGATCCTATATAGGGATGGCTGGTGCGCTCACTGGCTGAGTGCAGTGCGGCTGGTCTCAAAAAAAGGACAAAAAAATAAATAAATAAAAAATAAAAACTGGAACAGGGCCCCGCTACTCCACAGACTGAGATCTTATCAGTGGCCTTTAAGGTTTTCCACAATAGGGAGGAGGAAAAAGAACGATGAAAACAAAAGGCTGACATGGCCAATTTTCAGATGTTGGCCCAGATAATCAGACTGTCTCCTAGATGCTTTTCTGGGCCCTCCGCCTCCAAACCCCCCCCCCGGGCATGCTTCAAATGTGGGAAAGAAGGTCACTGGTCGCAGACCTGCCCCTCATCCAGACCACCCACCACTCCATGCCCCGAGTGCCAAAAAAGGGGACATTGGGGCTCCGATTGCCCACTTACCTGAAGGGGAGATTGGCCAACCAAACCGCAGCCATCCCGGGCATCTCAAGCACCTTTGGTGGGACTGGCTGAGGAGGACTGAAGGGGCCCTGGGTCCTTCCTGACCATTAACATCACAAAAAGTGAACCCAGGGTAACTATTATTGTAGATGGTCATCCTATTTCCTTCCTCTTAGATACGGGAGCCACATTTTCGGTCTTAAAGGAATTTAGGGGACCAACTAAACACAGTAGCTCTCCTATAGTCGGGATAGGAGGAAAGCAAATTTTTCCCCATAAAACACCTCCATTAACCTGTCACATCGAGGGCGTCCCATCCTCTTTCTTGCATTCCTTCTTAGTCAAGCCCCAATGTCCCGTCCCTCTATTGGGAAGAGATATTCTCACCCAATTACATGTTTCCATCTCTGTATCCCCCTCCACCTCCTCTGTAGCCTCATTCCTTTTAGCCCTCAATTCTGAGGATGACAAAGACACACCTTACCCCTCCTTAATTCATCCTGTCAACAACATTATTNCCTTGATACCTCTGGACTGAGACCAGTTTTGCTTTGTGGGAATACATGGACATGGAAAAAAAATTGTTATTTCCTTTACAACAAGTATATAAATCATTATATGCCACATAAGTGTGGTAGATATCCAGATTGAATTGCATCCCTGAAACATAAACATAGGTATACAGGAAGAATTTTAAGCACACGATTAGACAATGTGTTGAATATTAGATCAGCTCCATGTCAACATGCTGAAGAAATTAGATAATAAGTTCTATTCTGTGGGCTACAAACCAAAATAACTTGACACATCCTGTGTGTGTCCTCTAAAAATATTTTCTTTTTTCGTTAGCATGAGTATGACCTAGAATTTTTCTCCACATCCAAGGAGACAGGACTTTCTTATTAAGATATAGAGCTTAATTAAGATAATGCTTT
The DNA here is from genome assembly GCF_000696425.1 of Galeopterus variegatus. Classification (NCBI taxonomy): domain Eukaryota; kingdom Metazoa; phylum Chordata; class Mammalia; order Dermoptera; family Cynocephalidae; genus Galeopterus; species Galeopterus variegatus. The sequence continues at coordinate 259,731 of NW_007727664.1, forward strand.
TTAATTAATAGCATAATTAAGATAATGCTTATATTATGTTAAAAAAAAATATGGCAACACTCAAGAAATGCCACAGGAAATATCTGACTTTTTCAAACAGGGAGCTTACAATACAAATATACACACCACAATTGCCTTTGTCCAAGTTTCTTTATGACTAGGACCTTCCTGATACATACACAGACACACAAGCTCAAACACATGTTAACATACACATGCATTCGCATGGGCACATATGCTGATATGCTCAAATACATATTTGCTTAATTTGCAGCATAGTGTAGCAGCCAAAGATTAGGCTATGGAGATAGACATTTAAGTTGTAACATTTGTGACCTTGATTTGACTAAATAGTCTCTTGGTAAATCCAGAATATCAATAGTATTTATCTTGAAGAGTTGTTGGAGTGCTATCTAAGATAACACAGTGTATTAGTCAGGGTTGTCCAGAGAGAGACAAACAATAGGATGTATACATGTATGTATGTATGTGTAAGTGTGTGTGTATGTATACATATATATATATATATATGTATAGAGAGAGAGAGAGAGAGAGAGAGAGATTGAGAGAAAAAGAGACAGAGATTTATTGACTCATCATGTAATCACAGAGGTTTGGTAAGTACAAAATCTCCAGTATAGAGAGAGAGAGAGAGAGAGAGAGAGAGATTGAGAGAAAGAGAGACAGAGATTTATTGACTCATCATGTAATCACAGAGGTTTGGTAAGTACAAAATCTCCAGGGTAGGCTGGCAGGCTGGATACCCAGGGAAGAGTTGCAGTTTGAGTCCAAAGGTAGTCTGCTGATAGAATTCCTTTTTGCTTAGGAAAGATCAGTCTTTGCTCTCTTAAGGCCTTCAATTAATTGGACAAGGCCTACCTACATCATGGAGGGTAATCTGCTTTACTCAAAGACTAATAATCTAGATGTTAATATCATCTAAAAAATACCTTTACAGAAACATCTAGAATAACATTGTGGCCCAGCCAAGTTGACACATAAAATTAACCACCACATACACATAAAAAGACTTACTATTGTGCTTTACACATAATTACTGCTCATACAGCATTAGCTGTTATTATTTTAGGAAGTCACAAAAGAGCTTCATTTGACAGCAATCTTGTCTGAGACTTTCTACTAGATGAGAACCAAACAATGTAACTTAATTGGAATCCTTAAGCTCCTTGAACTCATAGATTATCATATCTTGGATACAGGTGGTGATGGTCAGCTTTGTGCTCCATGAATAGGCAAAATCAATTAAAAAAATACTAATCTCTCACAAACTTATACATAATAGTAGAGGAAGGAGTACTTCTCCCTCCATTCTATGAGGCTAATATTACCCTGTTACTGAAGCCAAAAAAGATATAAGAAACATAAACCCTCATGAACACAGATGCAATCATTTTAAATACAATGTTAGTAAACCACATTCAGTCATATAGAAAAATGATTATATACAATGACGAGTGAGATTTATCTAAGATTGCAATTTTGATTTACCTTCTGAAAACCAGTCAACATCATACACCTTACTAATAAAAAAAGAACAAAACCCAGATATCATCTCAAGAGATGCAGAAAGATCACTTGACAAAATCCTGTACCAATTAATCATAATACCACTCATCAAACAAGGAATATAAGAAAATAAATAATTTAGACTTTGTGTGGGATGATCCTGAAGAGTTGTAGCAGGCTGATCCGGATAAATTGGAGTTTGAGGTTCCCTTTTTGTCTTTCTGTTCCTATTCTCTGTATGGTTTTTAGATGTAAATTGATGTTTTTTCACCTACCACTTCTCTCAGTATTGGAGTTACACAGTTTTCTAAACAGGCTAAAGGCTGGTTTTCTTAAAAAAAAAAGATAACACTTATTATAAAATATCAAAAAGTAAGATAATTGGGCAAAGTGAAGATTGAGTCTTAACACTCTTGGAAATTACCTTGGAAATATATAGATATAATTATATTCCTATATTTCTCACTTAGGTTGAATCAGACCAACAACAGCAAAAACAACCATTGAAAATTTTCAATCTGGTAATTTTGGATTTTTTAGTAATATTCAGTAACCTGTCCAACTCATCAAGTCACTTAAGCAAGCATCTACTTTTAAGGCAGTTCAGGAAATACAAAATTAATGACAGAAAGGCTTAATCCTGGGCCCTTTTCATCATTATGCAATGCTCTCCTATATTATTAGCTACTTGATAAAGAATGATGAAAGTGACTTTTTTCTTAAATATGTGATATCAAGACTGTAAGGCCCCATAGAAGACCCCAAAGGAGGCACTCCCTAAAACATGGTGCTTTTCTCTTCCAGGTCCTAACAATCTCACCGGTGCCAAGGTGCAGCCTATCAGAAATCATTACCCACCCCTGGCCAATCAACTACCACTCTGTGTACTAACCACCCTCTCCCGGAACCCGGCTCTATATAAATGTATGTTTCTCCCCCGAATAAAGCAGAACTTCTCTGGTGAACTGTCAGCTCGGGTCCTGTCGTCCTTTCATTGGTGC
>NW_007727664.1:263128-263670 GCF_000696425.1 Galeopterus variegatus
GTGGGGTGTATTCTCTATCTTGGGGCCGGTTGTCAGAGGTATACCAGATGATTACGGTAGTCCAGCCTAAGATGGCGCCCCGGAGAGAGACTTACGTTTAGGTGAGCCAGTGGTGGGTGCGGAGAGCCGAGCCAGAGAAAATGGAAGGAGATTCCCTATGTTGAAGCTTTCCACCTACTTGCCCAAAATCCCTCTCTCTATCTCACCTGTTCTCCCTCCCAGGTTTTCCTTGCTTCCAAACCCCCTCTGTCCTCGCCACCTCCATTATCCCCTACTTCTGATGGTTTTGACCCTGCGGACAAACCTCCTCCATACAGACCCCCTCCTCCTGTAGTTCCGTCCCCCGAACCCCTGCAGCGGCTCACTCCGCCGCCATCTTCTGCTCCACCTAACCCTTCCCCTCTCCCTCCGTCCCCCTCCCCATCTGCCTCTTTCAGCCTCCCCCGTAACTCGTCCCCAGGGACTCCTCCCTTCCTCTACCATGGCTCCTCTCCGTGAAGTAGCTGGTGCTGAAGGGGTTGTTAGGGTACCTGTTCCCTTTT
>NW_007727664.1:266938-267258 GCF_000696425.1 Galeopterus variegatus
TAGAAGCCCAGCCATTACCATCCGGTACCACTAACCAGCAGGCTGAACTCATTGCGGCCACGCGGTCCTGTGTACTTGCAGAAGGTAAATCCCCTAACCTATACACAGGTTCCAAATATGTTTTCCAAATACTCATATCCCATGCAGCAATTTGGAAAGAAAGAGGATTACTCAACACCAAAGGCAATGCCATAACTATTTCTGCCTTAATAGACAAGCTCCTTGAAGCCTCTCGGCTACCTGCATGGTTAGGGGCCTCCCATTGCAAAGCACATCAAGAAGACAACTCTCCCATAACCCAAGGCAATTGCAAGGCAGAC
>NW_007727664.1:269934-277191 GCF_000696425.1 Galeopterus variegatus
GCTGCTGGCCATGGAAGACCCTTCCTGCTCCTCAATAGAATGCCTGACATCTTGCTGAAATAGATCTAAGTCACCGGTGGCACTTGTTCCTGACCACTCTAGCAGATGGGAAGGTAAGGGACAAAAGTTCATTGTGAACAAAGGTTGTCTTATTATACAGATGAAAGTCCCCCAGGTAATCTCTCAGAGCTGGCTGAAGAATATATAAAAGGTCTGTTTGAGCATGGTGATGACTCCCAGTCTCTTTTCTTCTCAAGTGATTAAACTTTCTTGGTTATATGATGAGATTCCTAGGGAGAGGGTTTTAATTGCATTTCTTTTGAGAAAGAAAGAATCAGAGAGACAGAGGTGGGGAAATGTCAGAGAGAGACCTTGGTTCTGAGGCTTATCAATTTTCTTTAATTCAAAGCAATCAGCATGTCAAAGTGCTATATATTAGCAAATCAAGTTCAGCATTTTTACTGTACTTTTATCATGGCAAGATCTAAGTCACTTTATTTAAAAGAAATGTATCAGAGTGCCTTTGTACAAATAAAGTCTTTGTTGATGTTTAGACTTGACACAAAAGAAAAAAAATATTACTGGATGGTATATATTCTGTAGTGTTAAATAAAAAAGTATAGGAGGCCATTGTTTTGGGCTAAGTTCCTGTACTAGGCCCCAAAAGGCTAGATTAAAAATCAAAATGGAGTCACACCTGCCATGTTGCAGGTCATTTAGGTTGTGGTCTGACCTTCCAAGAAATAAGGAGAAAGAGGTAACAGCCAATTTCCCAAACAGGCTAGTTTAAATCTTCAATAGATGAGATAATGAAGTTACCTATGCTTTAATCCTTACACAAAAGAGAGAGTCTAATGTTAACTAGTCAGTTATTTTTCTGTTGTTCTGTCTTCTTATACTCACCTTACAGGAAAAGTAACTTTAAAATGACTTATGAGTTTTTTTTTTTCTTGTTGTTATTTCTGCTTTCCTCAGCTCTTTTTCTGTCTATAAAATCGGCCCTGTTTGTTCAGCTCATTGGAACACTTATTCTCTTTTATGCACTAATGTGTTGCCTGATTCTAGAATCACAATAATGCCAACTGAGATCTTTAACTAAATTTGTTGTCATTTTGTTCTTTGACAGTTCCTAACAGTTTACCATGTGTAGATAATGGTCTTCAGTATAAGTGACCAACTCCAAGCTTACATTTAATCCTTGAATGGAGTAAAAAGAAAAAATGTGGGCATGAGTGATGAATAGATATAGCAAATGGCAGGGTAATCACAAAATAATTCATTTTACATGTGGGATAAATTTTTAATGGTATCACTCTTAGATCTTTTGGAAAGATGAGGTAATACAAGTCTGACTCCTCATATTGACTCAAATCTGCTCATCTGGGTGATCTGGTTAGGCCTGATGAAAGTTCTTACTCAAGTGGTAATCAGCCCAGAGATCTATTGATGGTGAAGATCCCACGGGCTATGCGGCAAGCAAGTTTGCATTGTAAAGTTGACAGAAATAGAGTGATCCAGAGGATAAGTGTGACTTCATGCTTGAGGAAGAAAGTTGGGGTGACCAGCTCAAAAAAGCTTTATCCAGGTAGGGAGTATCAGGCCAAATACCAGAAAATAATTTCCAGGGAAGTTAAAATTGAGGGAAATAATGGTCAGAGTGGCTAGATGGCATTGCATAGAATGATTTTAAAGGGTCGAAGAGTTCTATTTGCTCAAGTTTATGTGCCAGTGTTCTTGTTTTTGGTTGCAAGTGTTTGGGGTGGGATGTGGGGGTTAAATGTGCAATGTCAGATGGCCCACAATGACAGCTTAATCTTACTTTAATTTATACTTAAAACTTTAAAGGCCATCAGTACTTAGTTACATCATTTTCATCAACATATACCCCAGAGGGACACTGAATTTTGCACAGAGCTCTAGTTGAAAGGCAGAGGAATGAATTACTCTATTCGATTTTTTAAACAAAAGAAAAAAAAATAGTATTTTTGTTTATATTTTAAAAGAGTTGTAAGGACAATTGTACATTTCAGAGTAATTCTTCTGAAAAGAGTAAATGAATTAAAAGAAAAGCCTGTTTCAAAATTCCTTGAGATAGTAGCTTCTCAGCTGTATGAGCACTGGACAGTTTTAGTGGGATAATCAAATTAGGAGTCAGAAGTTTATGCTTTGAATGCAAATATGTGAAACTGTGATGTTATGACATATAAATACACACACACACATACATGGGTACTTCAAAATGATCATGTATACACACATGCACATACAAATGAGGGTACATCAAAATGTGGAAAAATTGAATTTTTAAATTCTATTTTCATTTTTTAATTCCATTTTTCCGTGAACATTTTGAAGTACTCTCGTGTGTGTGTGTGTGTGTGTGTGTGTGTGTGTGTGTGTGTGTGTGTGTGTCCATGGTTCCTGGCTCATAACTTCAACTGTTCTTGTTATTTCCTAGGTGACTACTCTCTTACCTTTTCCTGCCCTCCTTTCACCTGCTCTTTTTTCTTCCCAAGGCAGGACTCTCATCTTTCTGTGCCTTTCTGTCTTCCAGCTCGCCATAAAAAAAAAAAAAATTCTCTAATCTACCTTGTTGAATTGTAAGTCATAAGACCCCCATTTCAAAAGGGGTCCTCCCCCTTCCCAGGAGAAAGAAATGCTGCACAGAGAGACCGAGAAGAATCAGAACAAATGTGTTACTGGGTTTTCCCAGTCTGTTATCATTACATCATGCCCTTTTCATCCAATCACATTTATACCCAGTTGTCCTACTTCAATCATGCCTACGTAATGAAGCTTCTATAAAACTCCAGAAGAACAGGGCTCGAAGAGCTTCTGGATAGCTGAACACATGGAGGTTCCTGGAGTGTGGTGTACTTGGGGAGGACATGGAAGCTCTGAACCCCTTCCCCCATATCTTGCTCTGCGCACTTCATCTCTATCCTTTGTAGTATCCTTTGTAATAAACTTGTAAACATAAGTAGGTATTTCTCTGAGTTCTGTGAGCTGCTCTAGGAAATTAAACCAGAGTAAGTGGTTATGGAAAACTTGATTTATAGCTGGTCGGTCAGAAGCCCAGGTAAAACAGCCTGAGGCTTGTGATTGGCATCAGAAGTAGGGGACATTCTTGTAGGATTGAGCCTTCAACCTGTGGGATCTGAACTATCCCAGGTTGATGGAGTTGACACTGAATTGGAGAACACCAAGTTTGCTGGTGAACTGATTGCTTGCTTGGTGTTTGCGGGAAAACCCCCCCCCCCCACATTTGGCCACCGAAGTCTTCTGTGTTGATTGTTGTGGTGTGAGAGTAGAGGAATAGAATTTTTTTCAACAAAGAAACTATAATAGCTGCCATAACTCATCACAGTCAATATGTAGTTTCATATGAAGATGTAAAAATAGGTGGTTTCACATATATATGAAGATATATACTATTTATATAAAATATTGATATAATTATATTTATATAAATTATATATAAATATATAAACAATATATGTTTCAGTATGTAGTTTCATAGATATATATTTTTCCGTATGTAGATTTATATATATATATATATATCAAGTAAGTTTTCTAGAATTAAAGTTTTTAAATATTTGTTCTGATGCACTGCTTGGGTTTTCTTTGAAAATATCAATTATATGTTGAATCTTCTTTTTCTATCTGTTATATTTGATATTTTAATCGAATTATTTAATACTTGTACTTATTTTACATTTTTACTTTTTTAACCTTCTTTTCAGCTTCTGTTTCTCTTCAAGCATTGTGTGTGTGTGTGTGTATGTGTTCATTTGTTCCTGTGTTCCTTCTGGTTTAGCCTTAACTTGTGAACTCAGTTTTTTAAAAAAAACAAACCTTTTTTTTCCCCCTGAGTTCTAGAACCCATTTCTGAGTTTTCTTATTTATCATTTATGTTGTTCTTTCATATTTTATATAGTTTTTCTTTATATATTTTGGCTCATTTGGAAATATTGGGTTGCAATTTTTATCAATTTTTAGGCAGATCTTCTGTCATGACTTAATTGTAGGGATATAATTCTAATTCTTATTCTCTTTTTGTGAGTTATTCTATCTTTTTATGGACTTTTACTGCAAGTTTTTCCCTTAAGTTTTTAAATGAAATTTGTTCTTTGACCTTTTTTAGAAGGGGGAATTGGTCATAATAGCTCTTTTTAATATCTTGGGTCTATAAATACCTCTTCTGTTATATTGTAAAGTCTTAAAAAATGTTCTCACGGGGCCGACCCGTGGCTCACTCGGGAGAGTGCGGTGCTGATAACAACAAGGCCCCGGGTTCGGATCCCACATGGGGATGGCCGGTTCACTCACTGGCTGAGCATGGTGCTGACAACACCAAGTCAAGGGTTAAGATCCCCTTACCGGTCATCCTTTAAAAAAAAAAATGTTCTCACACTTTCAGAGATTTCCATAAACCCCCACCTACCCTTTTTTAAATCTGGACATCCTATTTTTCTTCTTCTATTGCTGCTGTCTTGTCCAATTTCAAGTCAATTTCCAGAAGTTTCTCCTTGGTTGGTGTTTGTCAGAGGTATTTGGCAGTTTGGTTTAGAAAGTACATAAGATCCAAACTGCTTCAGCCTTTCAGACCTTATGACTGACTCCTTCCAATCATCTATGAATGTGTAACACAACTACCTAGTTAAGAAGGCTGGCTCATTATTGATAATCTATTCACATTTTTAAGGTTTTCCTATTCTCTGATTCATCGGACACTCATTTGCTTCCCTCTGTTTCCTCCACATGTATGCTGACACCATGTAGGTATTCTTGTTATTGGTGGTTTTCACCACATCATGGTGTTGAGTCTTGGGTCTACTTTGCTCGTTGGCGTGATATAAATTTTTCTGTGGGTTCTTGGTTTTATTTTCTAGTTGCTTTGATATTTTGATAGGATTCAAGGAGATTTAAAAAAAAAAGTATACATACCACTACTGCTATTTTACCAATATTAATTGACTTTATCAATATCTTATGCAAATAGTGTTCCAGAGAACACACATTGGGAAATATTAATGTAAACTAGTTACTTTGAATTTACTTTTCAAAGTGGTATCTTTTATAGCTCTTTATTTTCTTAGTGAAGACTTCTACACCTACCCTACTTCTCTATGAGTTAGGAGTTCATTACAATATAGAGTTTAGAATATATTCATAGATCTGTATTTGAATCTTGGTTCTGCTTCTAAGAAATGGGTGATCTTGGGTCAATCTTATGTAATAATAAGATAGGATTATTTCTCCAAATTCTGGTACAAGGCATGGAACATAACTAAATATTCAACATATTTTATATAGTCTTCTCCATGTTTTACTCTTCTGATATGGACTGAATTGTGTCCTCCAAGTTTTATGTATTAGAAGCTTGATCCCTACTGTGACTGTTAAGAGGGTGGGAAATTCTATTATGGTAATTAAAAGGTGGGACCTTGATTAGATTCCAAGGACCATGCCCTAATGAATGGATTAAGGACAGTGGTCCTGGGCTTGGTTCTGGGGGCTTTAAAAGGAGATCATGAGAGTCTCTCTCTCCACTTCTGCCATCTTGCAACATGATACCCTGTATTGCTGAAGCCACCCTCAAGGAAGGTCTTCACCAGATGTGTTCCATGGACTTTGGACTTCCCAGCATCTGAAACAGTAAGCAATAAATTTCTTTTTCTTATGAATTACCCAGTTCCAGGTATTTCATTAAAAGTAACAGAGATGGACTGATACAACTTCCCTTTGAATATTCCTATGATTCTTTTCATACCTGAGTTAGACTGAATGCCCTAAGAGGGCAGATAATGTACCTGTCACACTCTTCACTGTATTCTCAGGGTCTTACATAGATGGAACATAGTGAGCACTAAGAATATATCAAACAAATTAATAGAACTTGTATTTTTTTTTGGTGGTCTTTCTTTCTATAATACTAATAATGATACCTAATATTTATGAACACATAGGAGGTACTCCAAGAAAGTTCATGGAAAAATAGAATTAAAAGTTAATCCAGGGCCGGCCTGGTGGCGCACTGGAGAGTGTGCCGCTTGGGAGCGTGGCAGCACTCCCGCCGAAGGTTCGGATCCCATGTGGAGACCAGTTCTGCTCACTGGCTGAGCGTGGTGCGGGCGCAACACCGAGGGTTGCGATCCCATTACTGGTCAGTAAAAAAGATAAAGAAGGAGCTGAGCGTGGTGCGGGCGCAACACCGAGGGTTGCGATCCCATTACCGGTCAGTAAAAAAGATAAAGAAGGAAAAAAAAAAAAAGTTAATCCAAATCTTTCCATGAACTTTCTGCAGACCCCTTGTTTTAGTCCATTTTGTGTTGCTATAACAGAATTACCTGGGACTGGGTAATTTATAAGGAAAAGAGGTTTATTTGGCTTACAATTCTTGGACAGTCACATCTGGCACGGGTCTCAGGCTGCTTCTACTCAGGGCGGAAAGTGGCAGCAGCTGGTGGGTACAAGCAGATCACATGGTGAAAGAGGAAGCAAGAGAGAGAGAGAGAGGAGGTGGCAAGGTCCTGTAAACAACAAGCTCTTGCAGGAACTAATAGAGTGAGAACTCACTCATTACACCCCCTCCCCCAGGTAGAGCATTAATCCATTCATGAAGGAACTGCACCCATAACTCAATTAGTTTCTAACACTGCCACATTGGGGATTAAATTTCCACGTGAGTTTTGGAGGGGACAACACATCCAAGCTCCATCACCCCTCATATTAGGTTCTAGAGCCATTCTGAGCACTTCATGTGTATTTTCTTATTTCAGTGTCACAACAGGCAAATAGGTAGGTACTATAGTTATTTTCACTAGACAGATGAGAAAACTGAGGCACATAGAAAAAGGAACTCACCTAAGTTAATAACTTGCCTAAATGGACAAGTTAAATAGTGATCTCTTTGGAGTCAAGGTGTGTGTGCTATTACATTTTGTATACCCTATGCTTAACTTAGAATATGCCTGAATGCTTGCATGCAGAACAGATAAATAAATGAAATAAAATTCTATGACATTAGAATGTGTGGATTTAGTCTTAATAGTTCTTGATAAATAAATCAGATAGTGATTATATCATGATACTGGTATGAATAACTAGAACTTTTACCCAAACATTATAATGTGATATATATTTGATTTTTTTTTTTTTTTTTTTTTTTAAAGATGACCGGTAAGGGGATCTTAACCCTTGACTTGGTATTGTCAGCACCACGCTCAGCCAGTGAGCGAACCGGCCGGCCAT
>NW_007727664.1:278191-322523 GCF_000696425.1 Galeopterus variegatus
TTTTTTTTTTTTTTTTTTTTTTAAAGATGACCGGTAAGGGGATCTTAACCCTTGACTTGGTATTGTCAGCACCACGCTCAGCCAGTGAGCGAACCGGCCATCCCTATGTGGGATCCGAACCCAGGGCCTTGGTGTTATTAGCACCGCACTCTACCGAGTGAGCCACGGGCCGGCCCGAATGTGATATATATTTGAAATAACTTTTGGTAAACTGAGCAGATACTAAACCACTTTTAAAGTTGCAAGGTTGAAAATTGCATAATCTTCATTATGAATCACTAACTCCTACCTCATTAAAACTACTAAAGTATAATAATGATAATGAGTCATACCCTGTATTTCTATGCTGTTTTGTACTCTGCATTGCTCAAGAGAGCAGAAAGCTTGTAATAAGATGAAGGACATCACATGGTGGTAATCTTATATAGGAAACAACGTACAATTAGCTAAAAATTGTATAACATAGTGGTAAATGGGGCATACCTGAATACACTATGCAAGTATTTAATGTGAGAGGAATATTTAATATGTGGAAATTGTGGGCATTAAAAACTAATATTTCTACTTAAAATTCACTGTTCTTTTTCTACCCCCAAGCCAATTGTTAATCTGCCAAGTGGAGGTATCAGAGAGGAACAAAAAGGGGTGGGGACAGGTTTGTGCACAGGGTTTAATCACAGACAAAATTGCATTTAAACTTTCTTTGAAATTTCCTTTCTGGGCTATTTTCTTAGTGCTTACAAAATAAAAAAAGTGACAGACATTGTGGGGGTTGTGGAGACATTTGGAATTTAATGTCAGAGGATATAAAAAATATGCAATACATAATCAACTTGCCAAATACAAGCCTTGTTACTCAAGAGTTGTACAGTAATGTCTGTGAGTTTTCTATAGTGTTATCTGTCTATTTTCCATGGATGAAATCTGTGACCTTTATCCCTTAACCAATTAGAAAGAAATCAGATCTTAAAGAAAGCAGGATGTAAGCATAATAAATTGAAATAAAAATTTATTTGTTTGCATGCATGGTCACTTTAGATAATCCGTGCTAATTTCTGTATGGTGTAATGAATATTTATGTGCTGCCTCCTCAGCATCCATTTCTCCCTACTTATATCAATAAGAGGACCATGGTTTTCCTTTTTGATGGCCCCCTTTCTTCATCAACCAGTTGGTTAGGTGGAATTAACCCCAATCCATTTCCGGTAGGCAATAATTAGCGTACACCATGTGATTTGCTCCATCCCCTCAATTTTGCCATGGGGTCATACACAAATCACAGCCAATGAGTTGTGAAATGTTTATTTAGACTTCTGCGAAAAAAGGAGCTTTCTCTCTTTTTCTAGATATTATAATTCGAGCAACTGGATTTTGTGAGCCAACATATTCTCCTTCAAGCCAATTTCATTAAGACTTTTACTTGCAATTTACATTTCTTCATGATAGCAATAGGCAATCTGAAAGAACATCATATAAAAGGAACAGGAAATCAGTTAATAGGGAGAGCCAACCTAAGTGGCGATCATTTGTTAGGTGAAAACAAACATTATATCTTAAATTTTGATTGGTTAACTCCTAAGTAGATTCCATGTAGCACGGTGTATAGATGCCTTCACATTCTAGAAGGAAACACTAGGGCTTGACTCTGGCAACGAATTAAATAACATTGCTCTAAGTTTTCAGAACGCTCTTCTCTTTGTTTGGGTATAGATACATTTTGTGAGTAGTCACACATCTGTGTAACAACCTGTGTGAGTTTCCACCTGAGGTGTCTAATAAAGGTGGGATATGAATGAGAAAAAATCTCTGGCTAATAGTCTTTTGTTAGTTAAAAAAGTTTTGGCTTCAAGTAAAAGAAACCAAACTCAGAATAGATTTATTATCGTATACAACAGATTAGGTGGTTCCACATTTGATTTATTCATTGACTCACTTATATGATCATAGACCCAGGTGCTTTTCATTTTTTCTCTCTGCCAACTTGAACGTCGGCTTTTCTTAGGTTTGCTTCTCTCACAGCCCCAGGATAGCCTGTTGCAATTCCAAATATCTTGTGCAGATAATTTTATCCAGAGATAGGAATGGAAGTCTCTTTTCATGCATCTCTTTTTAAAAAGTGAAAAAGCAAAGCAAAGCAAAGCAAAACAAAACAAAACTATAGCCTTTCAGCAGAATCATATTGTGCAGAATGGTTACTCACATACCTACGTTGTTTCTTCACTGGTGGAGGGAAAAGAAATTATTTGATCATCATAGACACATAGCCATTCACCCCTGCACTGCTCTTCACCCCTCAACAGGCTGAGAAGGAACTTCAGTGGCTTAATGAAAAGGAATTGCTCTTACAGAACTGGTGCTCTGCCTGCAAGGAACAATTGGAGATGGAGATAATAGATTTATCTGTTTATACTTAGTAGAGATCATCTGAACCTAATTTCTCTCTGATTTTGTGGCAGCATCCTCTAGTTTCCTTTGATAAATGCCTATCACTTGCCACTGAAACTAAAAAGAAGCAACTTCTCATAACAGTTTTGTTACATACATGTACTGTCCCAGAGAACACAGGAATGCAGTTCTGCCAGAGTATATGTTGCTTTAATCCACCAACACTCTAACTTGCCCTCTTTTGGATGGATTGACAGCAGTGGGGGGTGGGACTCAGCCAGATCAATCACCATAAATCAATGGATTAGCAAATTCCATTTTGCAAATGGCCAATTAACTAATCCAACCAATTCCCTCATCTTTCCTCCCCCCGCCTCAATAAATGAGGCAATTATTTAAGCATATGAGTTTAATTAACTTGTTTCTGAATCACTGTGCCTCCTTTGCTAGGCACGACACACAAATGAGGTATTTCTTAGAAGGTTGTCAGAATTGCTTAAGAAGGACTGTGCTAACACTTTCAAAATACTGCATAAGAATCTATCTAAATAAAATATGATTCAGTTCTGCTATACATATTGATATTTCTTGCCCTTTGTAGGAAAAATGACAATGTCCTCCAAGGTCATTTTAGGAGGATGACATTACAAACCGTATTAAATATATACCTATCCTTGGCATTCTATGGCCATCGTATATTAAAGTAGGGATATTTCTCAAATAAATGTAGTTAAGATCAGATTTTTATCAATATGTATGCATTTAAAACAAGATTGACCTGGCATTCTGGCTGCAAATTTTGCTGATGTACCTGGAATAATTGCATCTACTTGTTTATACAATGTTTAAATTTGATTAGAAAGTGCCTTATGTTCTTCTTAAACTTGCTGGGTTATATCCCAGTTTCTTTCAGAGGAGTAACATATAAAGGACAGTGAACTGGCCTTGGTTGATTCACGTAGTTAGGCTTGTTGAGTGTGAAGTGTCAAGGGATGTCCTTTTACCTATGCAACTCTTCAGTTCCCATGAACTAGAGGCTACCTGCTGTTTGTGGAAATTTACCAATGGAAAAAAATCTGCATTGGAAAAAAAAAAAACTTTATTACTTTATGCTGTGTCTTCTTACCTCCTTTTTGTGACCCTGAATGCTCATATTTATTCTTTTTAAAATTGCATGATCTAGAGAAGTTCTTCACAAACTTTAAATCCCTTGGAAATTTTGTCAAAACAATTCTAATTCAGTAGGACTGGGTGTGTCCTGAGAGTCTGCATTTTTAACAAACTCTCAGGTAAGGCCCATAATGCTGGCTCATGTACCAACACTTTGAGTAATACGGAAAATCTAGCATTTTCTTTCCCTCTTTTTTCATTTAGTCCTAGTAGTTCCATACCCTATACCCTCAGAGCCTTGGTAAATGACTAATTGTTACATAGGCATTCAAAGTGGGGCTACACCTGAGCTCAATTAATGTTCTGAGTCCTTGAAATTTCCTGTATTTTTATTTGGCATGATTTATGGTGTAGTTAGATACAGAGACTTTTGTTTTTGCCCAGTAGAGGGCTGTTACTTAAGGTCTGTTTATACTCTATTTGCTCTTATCCCCAAAAAGGAGTAACCTCAACAAGAAGGAAAAAAAAAAAAAAAAGATATTGTAAATAGGCAGTATAGACACTTACCATGTGGTAGTAGCTCTCAATCCTGTTGAGACAGAATAAGGCCTGGATCCTGGACCCTCACCCCTGACCTCAACAGGCTAGGCAAATAGGTTCCCAACCACAGGAATCCAACACATACCCATATAAAGAAAAGGCTAAGCCAAGTATCTCTTAAGCAATGTCCTGCAGGAATGTGAAAGCAGGATGTTTGCACAAAGAAGAAACCTGGCTGTGAAAACTGGACTTTATTAGCCTGCGTTAAGATGGACTCCAAAACTGGCCTTTCACTGACATTTTTGCTCATTATAATACTAAAAATCATGCTCAGAGTGGAGATTTAACATGCTGATGAGACATGCAAGGCATGAAGAAGCAAGACCTTCATGTGGACAGGTGCCAAGAAATCCCCTTCTCCGCATGCTTAGATGTCACCCCTTCCTGCCTAAACCCCTTTAAGATACTCTCCCACTTCCCACTAGGGAAGCCAGACTGAAGAAACTTTCCTTCCTGCTGTCTCCCTTGTGCTGGAGCATAAGCACTGATAAAGCCTTGTCTGAGACTCCTGTTTGGCTTCTTGTCAATTTCTATTGCACAGAGAGCCCAAGAGCCTGGTTCAGTAACACTATCTCCATATTATAGAAAATTAAAAAAACAAACAAACAAAAATAAAACCAGGACTCCTAGATAAAATACAGGATACCAAGTTAAGTTTGAATTTCAGATTTAAAAAAAGTATGTCTCATTTAATATTTGAGGCATTATATAATTTGTTTTATTGGTAACAATTATAGTTGATTTTATTAATTGGCTTAAAATCATTTTGTCTGGCTTAAAATCTAAATTATTTTTAGCCAAGCTAGAATTTGGGATGCACATGGCAGCTTCTACACCAATTGGCTGTTGTGTGAATCCTGCACTTTCAAGGATTTTGTTTCTGTTCCCATAGGCAAACAAATGAATTTGATAATAATTTCCTCTTCTACCTCTCTACTTTCTTGTGACTTACTTCATTTGTGGTTGAAATGGATTGCCAGTTGAGGCAGTGAGAATATATCAAATCCTCTTAGGATTTGCTTAATCTAAGTGTAATAATATGGGCTATGACCTAATTTTCCACAATAAGAGAATCAAAATATTTGGGAAAAACTCATAAGCTACTTTTAGTATTTAGAAAAAAATTTAAAAACCATCTGAAAAAACGTCACTGATTTTTTCCCCCCAGAAACATCTACAGGTATCAAGAATAGGTGTGGGATTTTGATGTTGGGAGGAACAATTTTTTCCTTTACCAAATTATGTCCAAGTGTTTGGGGGCCTATGAATTAACTGAAAATAGACAGATTCACAGGAGACAAATTTATTACCCATGTAGGAGTACTTAATAACAAGTAATTGGCAGAATACTGTGAGGTAAGAGTTTTCTATCAATAGCTTGTCAAAAGGGGGTGAGTTCTGGTGTTCTACTGCACTGTAAGGTGACTGGTTAACAGTTACATTTTATATATTACATAACAGGTAGAGGAGAGGCTTTTGAATGATTTTTGCCACAAAGAAATAATAAATGTATGAGGTGATGGTTACATTAATCCTGACCAGATCATTACACAACGTATATATTTATCAAAACACCAGATCGTACCCTGTAAGCATGCATGATTAGAATGTGTCAAACAAACAAATAAGGGGTGGGGTTAGGACTTCAATGGGAAAATATGCAAGGTTCTATTGGACCTTTTCTTCCTGGTGCTAATGGGCGATCTCTTTCCTGGCTGGAAGCTCTCTTGGAGGAGGGTTTACGGAAGCTGAATTCATACCTCTCTATGCTATGGCTCAATCTTCTCCCAAACAGGAAACTCCCTGGGAATTGGGGTTAATGTAGCTGTATTTTAGGGAGGATCTGCTGTAGTAAGATAAAGTAAGGAGTTCAGATGAGATTTCTTTCTTCTGATCCCTTCAGTAATCTTCAGTTATGGGCAACTCATAAAGGCATACCCTGTTAGGATGATTATACAATATATTTCAGGTAACGGATCTTATTAAACTAAAAAAGAATTCCAGAAGTTTGACATTATGCACTCAAAGACAGTATATAAAACATAATTGGGGGGAAGGAATAAGGGACAAAGAAAAGCATAGCAGAAAATGGCATTTTCTCCCTTCACTTTCAGGGTGCATTCATGCAGTTTTAAGAGAGCGTAGCAGGTGTGAGGGACTAGATAATCAACATATTTTGAATAAAAACCCAGATGGTACTAAATAGACTCTTGCAGCTGTACACTATTTCATTCCTAACCCTAACCATCAATGGCTTACAACAGTTAAAATTTACAAAATTAAGTATACTGTAGTGGATTGAATTATATCCCCCCCAAACTCACTGAAGCTTGAATTGTTCCCTAAGTTTTATGTATTAGAAACTTGGCCCCCACTGTGACTGTTAAGAGGGTGTGAAATCCTATTATGGCAATTTAAAAGTGGAGCCTTGGTGAGGTGATTAAATTATAGGATCATGCTGTAGTGAATGGATTAAAAATGGTGGTCAGGGGCTTGGTTTTGAAGGCTTTAAAGAAGAGAGGATAATCTGTCTTGTTCTCTAGTTCTGTCTGCTCTCTCTTTCATTTTCTCTGTTCTCTCCCTCTGCTCTCTCTGCTTTCCCCATCTTGTAATGTGAGACCGCTGGGTCACTGTTACCACCACCAGATGTGTTCCTTGGACTTTGGACTTCCAAGCCTCAGAAACTGCAAGCAATGAATTCCGTTTTCTTATAAATCACCCAGTTCTGTGTATTTCGTTATAGGCAACAGAAGCAGACTAATACATATACCTAAGACACAGAGTTACTTCATGTATAATTCAAGCTAGTATGGAGAAACCTTCTAATTATAAGGATCCTTAGGTATTAAGGAGGGTCCAAGGCAAGAAGGATTATGAAGAGACATTTGCATATAAAACTTAACTAGAAACATATTTCTTCTTTTAAAATATGGTTTATTCATTCTTTATTGCCCTGCACTAAACTCTTGGGAGGAACTTTGGCAAAAAATTACAAAACAATACATATTGTTACTCCTACATCTGTGCTATGATAAAACAGATTCTTCATTTAATATAAACTAATATTCTTACATAAATGCTCTCTCCTCCCTAGCAGCATAACCAATGAAATTTTAGCCCATTTCTAGTAGCACGTAGATGATGAAGGAAGGACATAAATGAAAATGCACAATTTAGTGGCATAGGAGAGGAAAATTATCTTTTCCGTGTACCCATTTCAGGTTCATCAGCTGAGGCCCCTGTAACAAAAGAGAGAATAACAAGAGGAGAGTATACAAATTCATTTAATCTCAGTTTTATGTGATATGGGATCCTTGATAAGGAAATGAAGACCTGAAGAAGCAGGTGAACTTGGGTGTTTTTATGCTGGGTTTGATGAAAAGTAGAGAGTAGCAGAGAAATGTAATAGGGGGTATAAGTAATGGAGAAACAAAGAGGGTATGAGCTAAAGGTAATAAACTTGAGGAAACTTAGCAAGGTCTGTTTGTTAGATTTCTCTCTGTGTTTCGTTCATCTTTGGAGGTGAGGATGCTCATTCTTTTGGGTAGAGGGAGGGCACCTCTCACATGAGTGTTGTATGACCTACTTCAGGGAAAAAGAGTCGGGGCAGGGGAGGATCAGAGACAGCCTCCTGCATCTGCTGTTTTCTCAAATTCCTTCAGCTTAAAATTTTCAATATGCTAAGGTACCATATTTTGGGGTGGCATATTCTGAATCCCATCTGTGGAATTATAGGAAATGACTAAACCTTATCTACGTTGGCAGGGGTTACTGGAAAAGGAAACTTCATTTTCTCTCTTACCTGATTGCATTCTCATAGGCTATTTTGATCTTCACTTTATAAAAGTCAAATTTAAATGAGATAAATGGACTAGTTGAAAAATATTTTGTTAAAATATCAGGGCCGGCCCGGTGGCGCACTGCTACAGTGCGCCGCTTGGGAGTGTGGCGGCGCTCCCGCCGAGGGGTCGGATCCCACATACAGACCGGCTGCTCACTGGCTGAGCGAGGTGCGGGTGCGACACCGAGGGTTGCGATCCCGTTGCCGGTCCCGATCCGGTACGGGCGCGACACTGAGGGTTGCAATCCGTTGCCGGTCACGAAAAAAGACAAAAAGGAAAAAATAAATAAATAAATAAAATAAAATAAAATATTATGAAAAGGTTAAAATTTGAATTGTAAATCATTCAGAACTATCAAATTCCTGGCAGTACTTTGGATCATGTGTTAAGATGTTTTCTCTTGATTAGGTAGAACGATAAGTTCTTGCCTTAAGAACTATTTATATACATTATTTACTATCTGCTTTTGGTTTGATCTCTGAATAATATAATCCTGCACGTTGTCATTTTTACCTAAGAAACTAATTTGTTCTCACTAACCTACTGCCTAGCCCCAATTTGATCAGATATTCTCTTAGTATTTTATTGAGACAAAGTTTTTCTGGTTTTTTTTTCCTTTCTAGATTTGTACCACTTTAAAAATACGATGCTTGCTTAGGTTTTTGTTTAACTCTTTCTACAATAGAAAGAACTTTTGAAAAGTTTAGCACTTGATATTTGGTCTAGAACTTTTTTTTTTTTTTTTTTTTTTAAAAATGACCGGTAAGGGGATCTTAACCCTTGACTTGGTGTTGTCAGCACCACGCTCAGCCAGTGAGCGAACCGGCCATCCCTATATGGGATCCGAACCCATGGCCTTGGTGTTGTCAGCACCGCACTCTCCCGAGTGAGCCACGGGCCGGCCCTGGTCTAGAACATTTGATAAACAGTTACTATGTTGATTTGAGATTTAAAAAAAGAATAGAACTCTAGATGCTAGGCATTAGCTTTATTAAATTCCACTTTCTTGGTTAATGGTTGACAAAGAGTCTTTGCTTGTCCAAACTTTAGTAAAGCTCCTGAACCTTCTCGTAGGCCCATCTGTGTACTTTCTTATAAAATCCAGTTTTAACAAAGAACCCTAAGTCAGTTTAGAAAGAAATCCTCTCCCTTCTGCCCCCAATATCTGATCACCCTGGATGTCTAATCAGGTTCTAATCACGTTCCTCATCCTCCACAACCCCCCAGGAGATTTCTGATCACCTTGACCTATCTTCAGCAAGAATCCTGTTGGTCAGTTTAGCCAGAATCGCACTCACTCCTTATGTTACCTCTCAGTAAATTTTCACCCCCTGACCCTCACCCTGCTCCTTGGCTATAAATTCCTACCTGCCTGTGCTATATTTGGAGTTGAGCCCAATTTCTCTCCCCCAATGCAAAATCCCATTGTAGTGATCTCTATCCTTCTTTTAATGGGCCTGAATACAGTCTGCTTTACCATGCTTTAACAAGTGTCATTGAATATTTTTTTCTTTAATGTGGTGGATTGTACAAACTAGGAGAGTTAGGAACTTTGATCATATTTATCAATGTGAGACTCTAACTGAATGTGTAGTACACAATAGATGCTCAACAAATATTTGTTGAAAAAAATAAATGAACGTATGAATGAATGGTAACAAATGAAGAGGGAAAATTAGTAATTGTATTAATCAGGAATTATTTAGTTTTCCTTTCTTAGTGCTATTAATTTATTTAAATGTGTTCTGCCTTAAGTTACATGTTGTTGTGAATAAATATAGCTTCTTATTTTGAATGATTTTGCCTCACACAAAAAGAAATCAGGATTACAGTCTGACAAGAATAGTTTATTATTTCTTAAGCTATCCCATGGTTATGGTCTACAGGGCAAGAGTAAACAGAACATTGATTAATGAAATTCCTAATTGTTCTTTCCTACTGAGGCCGTTAGTCATAACAAAGGTAAGTACATCATCTCCCATTGCTTTAATAAGCAATTGCTGCTGGGTCTTATTTTCTTCATTTTATACCAAGACACATTGAACCTCTGGGTCTAGATGTTGTAGCAAGAATCTGGCATAGCTGCGAGGTGAGCTCACTTTGTCAGGTTTTCTTCTTTCATGTTAAGTGTTTTTCTGCGTTTTAACTCTAAGGCATGAGTCATGCAGTATAACCCAATGCTGCAAGTTGGGATGTTTTAAAAACTACTGAGGCCCATTTCTAGAGATTACAATTTAATTGGATTACAGTACAACTGAGAATCAGGACTGCTGAAAGCTCCCCAGGTGATTCTAATGGAGCAGCCAAAATTGAGAATCACTAGATGATTAAGAACACAGACTCTGGGAAATCCACTTAGCCTTTTCTGTTCCTCAGTTTCCCCTTCTGTAAAATAGGGAAAAATAATAATAGAACCTACCTCATTGGCTATAGGAAGACTGCATGAGTTAATATCAGTAAAGCACTTAGATCTTTGTCCAGCATGTAATAAGTGTAGATAACTGTTGTTTGATAGATAACAAATCAATTGTAATAATAGCTAACCTTTATTGAACATGTATTATATGCTGAGCATCATTCTAAGTGCTTTTTAGTTGTTGTTTTATTTACTCTTTACCACCACCATATTGAGGACAATACTGTTATTATTCCTATTTTACAAATGAGGAAACTGAAGCATGGAGCTTTAGGTAATTTTTACAAAGGACTATAAAGCTCCTGAGGATTTCTCAAAGCTTAAATCTCTGATGGTCTGAATTTAGAGCAAATAATGAAATCCATAAATCAAACTGCAAAATTAAAAGTGTTCTGATAAGTGCTAGACAGTTAAATATTTCAAATTAAAAATTTAATATTAGAACAGTTCCAACTATGCCAAATAACTACCAAATCTATGTATGAGTACCTCATTTTCCTTATATTTCTTGCTACGAAACAATAATTTTTAGGATACTTACTGGCTTTTGACAAATGTTTTATTTCCAAACAATTGACTTTATGTACTTACCATATTCCTACTTTCTTTTCCTGCTGTTCTATTACTAGGGATATTTGCATGAAAATAAGATTTCATTTGAGCTGAAGGTTTATTTCTTACTTTCCTCTTCTGAGAACATAATTTCTACAGCTGTAAGATTCCAAATACAGGATTATTTCTTCAAGTTGGTAACAGTACAGTAAACATTTGTGATAGTTTCTCTGCAAATGTTCATTGTCATATTTAAAGAAAGGATAGTTGTATAGAGTGAAGGAGATATTTATCAAATTCTCTAGCTAAAGTGCTATTGCAGCTGCTATAAGGCATGTTTTCCAGGGGCTTAAGAATTTATATAAATTGACCAATCTTTCAGTCACAGGAAGTGACCTGCCACTTCCTTTGTTTCAGATTCTTTGTAGAGTAACTGCTTTCTGAAACTATTCCACTATCTTTTAGCTTGTTGGTTGTGTTTGTGTCTCTGGCCAGCAGTCTCCCATTTTACAGTTGTCATAATTCATAGACAATTTCACTCTTCTTTGCCCTTCTGTGATAACATTTCCCAAATCCCTATTGCAACAAATTTAAAGGATGCTTAACACATTCTGATGCTCTTAAGGTTAGAGTTGGTCCTTGAATAGTGTACATTTGACTTGTATACTTACCACTTTTATGTTCTGTATTGCAATTTCTTTTGTTCCAATTTGGCTTTTATACATTGGTTCATGCAAGGTGAATCAATTGTTCAGTTTCAGTTCTGTTGGCTAAATTATATTAATGTATATTGCATCTTGCCCTAGTTCTATTAAAGCAGAAAGAAAATAAAAAAGAAAATTGAACAGCTAATATTAATGGTAGTATGACTTGAAATAAAGAAGGAAAGCATTTGGCATTCTCAATGTGTTGAATTTTAGCCTCAATCTTATGTAAACATTTTCTGTGGAAAAAAACCTATAAAATTAAAGGAAATATTTGAAATGTTAGAAATATACCATAAAAGATTGTGCCAATATATGATAGAAATTATGTACTGATTTTTAGAGGAGCCCTTCCTACCTGCCTGCAATCACACAGTTTCTTTGTTAGACATTTGCATATTTGGTTTGTGCACACTTTTGGGAAAAAATGGCACTTAGAACAGAGTACAGTTCTTATTAAGTGTTTACTGTGTTTGGTTGACTATTGCCCAATAACCTGTCTGTAAGGCAAAAGCCTTAGAATTTATCATGCAGAACTACCCAATGGGTATTTATTAAGCAGTACGTATGTGTCCAAAACCATGATCTCCAGGCTCAAAAGCATGAATGGAAACATTAAGAATGGCCATACTGTTTATTACTGGACAACTTAGACCAGGAATCTTTATCTCAAAGCTGTCACTTCAATACTCTTTTCTACCATTCCATATTGTCTTTCATTCATTTGTTCTAGTGAAGATGCTACAGGGAGGAAAAAATATTTCCTACAGTGTAATAAATAATATGTCTCTCTCAAGATCTCTGTATAGCACTTGAATTGAAAAAAAAAAAAAAGCCAAAACCAAAAACGGAAAATAAAACCAAACACTAGAAATATTTCTACCAATCTCTAAAATTACTTCATATGTCACTACAACTGTGTGTTTTTTCTATCAAAATGACATAGGATCACCATAAGAGAAAATTCAAGCTATCCACAAATTTACAAAGCAACAAACTGGACAAAATCCTACTAGTGTTAATATTTGTTTTATATCATTCCAGATATATCTCTTTGTATGTATGCATATAGAAAGAAATACATGTATAGATAGTGTGGAATATATTAAAAAGCATATGTACTTCACAGGGCCTGGTTTTCCAAAGTCTTACAGTTTTGAATATAGACTTTTCAGAGGACTGGATATTTTCCTCAAGCTATAAGTCTCTGTTGCAAGGTAAGAATTGTGGCACAGCAAGATTGCTGGCTCAAAGACAGATTAGTTACTGATTGATATCTAAGTTGCTGGAAAACTGCTAGGGGAAGAAGGAATGTTTGCTAAGATCAAACTTTTGTTGATAGCTTTACTGGAATGTCAGCTGGCTTGTTTCACTGAAAGCTACCAGCCTATATTGGTAAACTATAACCCCACCTATGTTCTCTTCCTGTAACTTCCCGGTCTGGAAAATAAATGCAGGAAGAGAACCCCAATTTGGGGCTAATTTCCAGAGGAAGGGTTTCCTCTTGCTGGAGCATTCCCAGGGAAGTAAACCACTTTGGGGCTTCTCATTGCTCAGAAGAGATGGGATTTGGGTAATCCTTTGTGTATCCATCACTCAGGGGAAGTGGGGTGACAAATCTGTGGAGGGGTGAAGCAACACAAAGCATCAAAATAGAAATATTTTTAAAGTGTCAAATTTAAGTTTACTTGAATTTGCCAGAAGAAAAAGAAATAACATTGAAAATGAAAAAACTAATGAATGTTAGATAAATTTTTCTTTAAAAAAAAAAGATTAATTCTATTAAGTGGTTGAAATCACTTATTTTTAACTACATCTTTTAGTTTTAGGTAGCATCAATGAGTTTATTACTTTGAAAGATGGATAGTTAGCATTCTTATACTTTCTTCCACTTCACCCCACAACTTCCAGTATTTATTAGTTATATTTTAAGCTGTTAGAGTTTATAAAATTTACCATCTGTTCTGCAATCACAATTCTCCAGATGTTCAGTCATAGCAAAACATTTAGGGGATTTAATGTTCATCACCAGCCCTTTTATTATACATTTTTATTCCTTACATTTTTATATTTATTGATCTGCTTGTTAATTGGGTTACATCGATTTTTTTTTTTTTTCTAGAAGAGGTCATTGGTGCTATAATTCTAGATTTCTATCAGGCTTAAGATGTCTGTCTCCTGTCTTTATATCTGAATAAGCTGTATGGGTAGAATACTCCTGTATTTTTTTTTTTTTTTAAGATGTCTGTCTCCTGTCTTTATATCTGAATAAGCTGTATGGGTAGAATACTCCTGTATATTTTTTTCTCCTTTCAGAAGTTTGTCTTCATAGCCCCTTTATCTTTTATCATTGAATGTGGCTGTTGAGAAGTCAGGGGCTAGTCTGTTTTCTCTTCTTGCCAGTGCTTTGCTTTCCTTGTCTATACACATGAAGAATTTTGTCCTATATTCAAGAAATTTGATAACTTACCTGGTGTATATCCCATTGTTGTTTATCATAAACTTTCTTTTCCTATTGCATTGCATGCATTTTTGATGTGCACAGTACATTCCTCATTTCAGGGAAAATTTCCTTCAATACAGACACTCACACACACGGGTCTTTCTCCTCCATATATACCATCCTTTTTTCCAACTTTAACCTTTCTCCTTTATCTCTGTGTACACTGTGTTCATCTCAAGCCTTTTATGCATAATATTAACTGCATTTTCAGACATGCTAATTTGTTCTTAGCTTTTCTAATTTACTTACTACTTCTGTAGTGATGTTATTTTGAATATTTCCTTAGCTTTGCAATCTCACTTTTAATATAATTCTGCTGTTAGAATCATCTTTGATGATTCTTTAAACGTTTTAAAAAACTTTTATTTGAAATCTCGTTCGAGTTCTTCTAGAATCTTAAGCCCTTGTACGGAGTGTGCTTTCTGTTTTGGGCTATGCTCTCTTCCAATCCGAGTTCTCCATTCATATTTGCACATTACATTTCCCTTTCCCTTCCTCTCCTCCCTTCCCTTCTTCCTTCTACTTTCCCTTTCTATGTGTCCTTCTCTTCTACTTCTCTTTCTCATTAATTTCTTCCTTCTTTTTCTTCCCTTTTCCTCCCTCCCTCATCAACTCCTGCCAAATTCCATCTTTTATCTCTATATCCAGGTCTATTATGTTTGTATGTTTGCCATGTCCTTTCTTTCTTCTTGCCAGACTTTACCGAGAACATCTCCAGATCTTAAATTTTCCTGCTATAATCTGGGTGAATTTTCTTCAATTGTGCTTTACCTTTTTTTCCCCAATGTTAATTTATCTCCGGCCCTCTGAACTACAGTTTGAATTATTATTTTTCAAACATTTTTCTATGGTTTATGGGTTTGGAAGGGGGAGAAGGAGGAACTCAACTAGGATAGATCCTGTGACAAATCTTGTTCCAGGACTCTTTACTCATCCAGGGGTGTATTTCACTCCTGTGGATACATTCAGCTCATGCCCCAAATTTAGAATTGCCAGATTTAGCAAATAAAAATACATAGTGACCAGTTTGATTTTAATTTCAGATAAACATTCCCATATATTTTTAGTACAGATATGCCCCTTGCAATATGCAATATTGGAGACGTTCTTATATGTGTTAAATATATAATCTGAAATTAAATATATAATCTGAGATTAAATATATTATATATATATAAATATATATAATATATAACCTGAATATGTGAAATATATATTAAATGTATAACCTGAAATTAAAACTTGACTAGACTTTCTGAATTTTATCTGGCAATGTTATTTTAACTCAACAAACTGTCCTGGAAGATGGCAAACTCTGATATTTCTTCATATTAAATGTACCACCTAGGGTTTTGCATAAAAACAAACAACTAAACCAACCAACCTCAGAAAATTCAAGTGAGAGTGTTTTTTGTATATGATTAAGTTTGAGAACCACTGCATTAGAAATTTGAGACTGTGTAGAATAACTTGGAGGAAGCCAAATTATAAAGATCTTAGGTTGCCATGGTAAAATTTTGGACTTTGTCTTGTGGGCTATAGGAATCCATGGAGTAGGTCCCAACAGATTGAGGGTCTCACGAAATTTGCCTTTTGAAAGACCACTAAGCAGGGTGTGCAGAGGACAGCTGGAGGTTTTATTTAGTCTTTGGTCTTTTGATGTTTGTGCTTCTTTCCATTTTTTTATGTATTTTAAAAATATATATGATGTTCAAATATGTATTTTATAATGAAATACTGAAAGAAAACTTTGTGTTAAATTACCCTAATTTTAAATGCCTTAATAGACATGGTAAAAGAAATAAGAGGTCTTGAAGAGGATAGGATTAGAGAGCAGAATCTCAGGCAAGACAAAAAATAATGATTTGATACAATTCCTAAACTAGCTTAACATCACTACAACTAGAGAAGAAGATCCATTTTATGACACTGTTGGAGAAAAAACTACTCTGACACTTGTTAAAGTGGTAAAACAAACTATTTAGGACTATTGAGGTAGGTCTATGGACTACTGCAACGGAGTTTTGCAATAGGGGAGAGAGACTGGACTCATTTCTGAATACAGCAAGTAATAGTGGGAATTTATAGCTAAAGAGCAGAGCGGGTGGATATAAAATTACTAAGAGGAAACATTGCGGGTGAGGAGGGATTTTGGCTAAATCAACTTGACAGGATTCTTGTTAACACTGGGCTCTTAAGGACATACGTACCCGAGGATGGGGACTTGTCAGACTCAGAGGAGAATTGGTCGTGGAGAGCATCTTTGCCAATACATGAAGACATATTTAGGGAGTCGTACACTTAGAAAAGAAAGAAAGAAGCTATAGAATGGAAACCAAATATTGCCAAAATAAAGTTAAGAAATTTTCCAAATTTGATAGTTAAACATGAGCTTGGGAATATATACTTTATATATAAAAGACAAAAAACAGCAACAACAACAATAACAAAAACATGCACATTTTTTTTTCTTTTTTTGCTAATGAGCAGTTGGCTTACCTCCTTCAAAAGCTAATTATATTTCTTTCTTTCCAAGCTGAAGATGAGTTCATCAAGACAACAACAGGAACAAGCTTAGAGGCAACCATGGTAGAAAAGCATGAACACTCTTTTGCCAAGGTTAGGATGTAATGTTAGGATAGCCGCTACATAATAAGGCAAGATGTAAAACCATGCTTTTCTTTACCGCCATCTAAACAAAACATGTTGCTATCACATTAATTATGTACTTGTATTCTTGAGGGAGCAGGACATTAAGAGGAGTGTGCTTGGATTCGTAATAACCATCCACAATCCACTTGAACTCTTCTCTGTAAAGTTAACTACGTATTTAGATGTTAAATGCAATTCCTTCAATTTTCTATAATCAAGTCAGCTTTCCTCACTAGACTATTACCTCTGGCACGTCACTGCCACTGATTTGATCTGATTGCTTTTCCTTTCCCTTGCTAAGAACTAATTGATTAATTGTCAGTGTGATCTCCTTCTGTTATGTTTCTACATCTTCTTAGAAATAGCTTTTGCCAAATATTTAGGTATTACAGATTTTAATACATTTACAGTGGTAGAGTTATCTAACAGTAAATTGCCTGGATCATAGCAACTCAAACACTAAGCCCTGTTTATCAGATATGCTTGAAAAAAAAGTCTAACTTCTAGGTCTAGTCAAATTTAGGCAGCTAACTCCATCAGTAAACATTAATTTATAACAGAAAATTATGAGTAACAGAAAAGGAAGAAAGTAAAAGAAAAGACACATGTGGTTGAGAAAGTTGGAAGGTAAAACTTCCTCTAAAAATTAAAAAAATGTGTGATGGCCATGGAATCTGCCTTCACAAAGGGAGTTTTCTACATATTTGTAATTTTAAAATTAACCTTACAGAAGAATTAGAATTGAGCTATTTTTAAAAAATGTTGGTTAGGAAGAAGAATGAGAAATTGCACAAAATTATGCGCATGTTCATTGCTTTGAGCATTAACAGTGAATTTAAAACACAAATGACAAAACAGGTTGAGTAATAAAGCAGTCTGCCAAACACAGCAGTGATTTTTTTTTTTTTTTTTTGCAAACAATTTCGTCATCAGAGGAAGCATCTTTTTATAAAAAATATTTTATTTTTTTAGATAGCTTGTTGCATTTGGAAGCCGAGTAAGTGTGGAAAATGCTCCACATGTGAACCTGTTGAAATCTAATTCATACTGAGTCCCCATCTTCCTTCACATTGCACTGAACTTGTACAGAGAGATGTATTCCCAGCCATAGTGCAGCTCGCATTTAAAACACTCCATAATTGAGTCTTTATTCATTTCTTTGCAGGATTACTTATAATTGTAAAGGGACTCTCAGTCATTTTGTGGAGACCAAAAGAAGAAACCATGCATCCAAATGAATTAAACTAAATGTGCAATGGCAAAGAAATTAAGTAGAGGAATTAAAGAGAAAATGCATAAAATGCTTTATTAATGCTGTGCATACACTCTGAGTTTAGTTCTTTGTACAAATGATAAACTTAATGAGTAACGCCACACAAGTATGGGAAAATAGAATAATTGGCTGATTTAACACAGCTTTCCCTAGCATATACCCAGGACTTTGGGCTAAAAAGTGAAATTTTTCTAAGGAAGACTGGATCTAAAATTGAAAGCAGCATACATCTTTATCATTCTATCCATGAGATGTTGCGTTCTCTGTGTGAGATTCTATAAGTCCATTAAAGTCAAGACTGGGACACTGTGGGCCTCAGTTTCAGCAATCAGTCAAGAGAACAATTTGTCTTTTCTGTAATTCCTGTGATTTGCCTTCAGTGGTGAGGTGTTTTGCAACTTTCTGCTATTTTTGCAAATCTGAGAAGAAAATAAGACTTTAAGTTTACTCTTTCTGCTCCTTTTAACCAGTCTGCTTAAAGATACAAGTGGAATGAGTGTTTTCTTTTTCTTTTTCTTTCTTTTTAAATTTTTTTTTTGGTGGCTGTCCAGAATGGGGATACAAAACCTTGACCAAATGAGTGTTTTCTTGTCCACTTAGTGTGTAATTAAAGTTAAAATTAAGTAAGATTATAAATCCAGTTTCTCAGTTACACAGTACACATTTCAGGTGTTCAATAGCCCTGTGTGGCTAGTGGCTTTCATATTGTACAGCGTTGAATAGAACATTTTAATCATCACAGGAAGTTCTTTTGGACAGTGCTGTTTTGTTCATACAAAGGTTGAAGTCCAAGCAGAGTACAAGTTTCTCTTTGAGTTGAGGTTCATATGGGGTGAGTTCTAGGGTGGCGAACAGCTGGTATTTGTAGGGACATTGGAGAGAGAAAAGAAAGCTTTTCAGAGAGGGACTGCCAGATGTCTGCCTGAGGGAGAACTTCCTGAGGACTGGGCTATATTGAATATGCATGAAGCAAGACTCCATGAAGAGAGTATCTACTGTGTGGCTGAGGCATGAACAGAGACATCAAGGATCATACAGTGCTGGAAGACCTTAGAGTTACATCTCAGACAGCATAATTTTGGTGAAAACCTCGAGCATCAATTGAGGCTTTAGAAAGTCCCCACCTTGAGGATAATGACTACACCCCAGTGTAGGGTCTATGATTTCAGGACTACAGAAAACCTCACTATATATCCATATTAATAAAGAATAAGCAAACCTGACATGCTGAACTTTTTAGATGTGAAGGGTACTGATGTTTGCAACTCACTTTGGAGGAATGAATCAACAAATGGCTGCATAGATGTATAGATATATACTCAAATGAACATAGCAAAGTGTTAACAATTGCAGAAGATACACAGCAGTGTATGAGTTTTCACTATATAATTCTTTCAACATTTCTGTATGTTTAAAACTTTCCATAACACATTGCAAGGGAAAAACAAAACTAAGTATGAAAGGATGATAAAGATTTGCTAGAAATATAACTGTCTGCCAGACTAAAACATAGTGTCTTTTAAGTGAAAACAGTATAACCCACATGCACCAAATGTATTATTTATATTATCCAGTATACAATAAGAAATTAATAAGTATGTGAAGAAGAAAAATGTGACACAAAATATGACATAAGAAAAAGTAGTCAATACAAATTGACCCTGAGGTGCATCATCTGATAGAATTTTCTACTAGGAATTTTAAACACTCATTGTAAACATGTTTGAGGGATTCAGGTAAAAGAAAATGAAAAAAAATATCCATTTGTAGGTCAATGAATAAACAAATTATGGTGTGTTCTTAGAATGTAATACTATTACAAACAATAAAAAGGATAAGCATATACATAACACCATGGATAGAACATGTAGTGAGGAAAATATGTCACTCAAAAAAAAAATACATAGTGTAAGAGTCCATTCATACGAAGTTCATAAAGAAGCAAACTAAGATGCGATAGGCATCAAATTGGTGATTTTGGGGGGAGGGTGGAGATTGACAGGAAAAGGTTCTCTGGGATGATGGGACTACTGTATATCTTTATCAAAGTATTGGTTAGATAGGTTTCTACATGTGTAAAAACTCATCAAATTGTGCACTTAATATCTGTGATTGTCACTGTGGATAAATTTTATTACAAAAAGACCGCACTAATAACAGTGAGTAGAAAATTGCCTTTTTTTTGAGATTTATTCACATAATATTTTCAATAAAGTTCATATTCAAAGGTATTTCTCTTGTCTAGTATTTTTTATGTGCATTTGTTACATTAAAACTGACAAAGTGATCTATGTGTGAAGAATCATATTGATTACACATAACAGTAATATCAACATTACTATGCACTTATTCTACGTCTGTGTAAAGTACTAGGAATTTTACATGCATTATCTATTTTAATCCCTAACTATAACTTTATAAAATAAATTATATTCTCTATTTTACAGATTATGAGATGGAGGCAAGAGGTAAATTATGTTACTCAATCACACAGCTAATAAGTAGCAAAGCCAATATAAAAGCCTAGACATTCTGATCCTCAAACTCATATTCTTAACCTTGTAATTTCATGCTTTTTTGCGCTTTTATGAGGCTGAGTGAATTTTGATATATGAAACAAAGTGAGGACTTTAGATATGGGGCACTAGATTATTCATACAATTTTTACATCACATTAATTGTTTACCTGCTGAAGGCTCCAGGTGACTTCCTTGTTTCTTTGATATCTGTGTAGCAAAACTACAGCTAGTATCTAAAGTGTGAGAAGACAGCATAACACACATTTAATTAACACTTGATTACAGTAATATTAATGATATAAATAATATCAATAATAGCAGGAGACTTTTGGATAAAGATAAGCATGCACATTTACTCAGAGGCTATTTTACTGGTGCCAAGAGCTATCTCAAGGTGATGGGATTTTCATATTTTATTATTGATTATTATATGATTCAACTAGATAAGATTATAGTCATATTCAACTATTGTTCTGTCTTATTTTCTTACTTAATTGGAGCTCCAGTTTCTTTAAATATTGCAGTGTTTAAGAAAAACAAGTTTCCCACTATTACTCTGGCCACAAATCTTTTATCTTTCCTCTAATTTTCTCTGAAAAAAGTTATTGCATTTGTAATTGGAATGCTTTGGAGTGAAAAATCAGTCTCAAAAATCAGTCTTGTCTTCTTCCAATACTCTGACAGAAAGTGAAACTTTCTAAAATATGCTTAAAGTTCTTTGAGATTTAGTTCATCTAGAAAATGTTCTCAGTAGAATATGTACCTTATTCTAAATTCTTATTATTATATGCTAATTCACATTCTTATTATTATATGCTACCTGCACAGAGATAGTGTATTTGAAGTTGTTAAATATTCACTTAAAAAGCAAAAGCATAAGTCAAGGAAGCATCTGTAAACAGTAGGAAGATTTTGAGATTTTTTTCTTAAGGAAACCTGTTTCCAAATCCCATAACTTCTTTTGCTGATGTTGCCTTGGGAAAACTATTTCATCTTTTGGAGTCTCAATTTTCTTATTTGAAAAATTGAGGACCAGCCTTACAGGGTTTCTGTGAGGAGTAAATCAAATAAAGTATGTGATGTAGTTGGTGGTGAGTGGAATTTGTTACTGTACATTAACATATGCCATGACATTTTATTCCTACTGCAGAAGTAGAGGGAATACAGTGCTCAGTGATGTAAAACTCTCAACCTGGAAATACAGGCAGTAAATATGTTATTATTTTGTGTCTCAAAGGCTCATGGCAGTTCCTGTATTTTCTCATATGACATGAATCGAATCCTTTGCTTGGCTTTCAGAACTCACTATATTTTACTCGCTCTCTACATGTCTACCTTAATTTTTCTCCACCTCTCAAAAAAACTCTAGGCTGCCTACCATTCTATTTAACTCCAAAATTTTCATCAGGTTTCATTTATTTGTTCATTTACTCAAAATTAATCGATTGATGATTTATCCATCCACGTATCAAAACATTTTTTTATAAAAGCTGTTTTAATTCAGCAACTCCGCTAAGCAGAATGGATAAAAATGGCAAAAAAGATAAAACTATTTCTTGCTATTTTGTGGTGCTTACACTCTCAGAGTGGGAAGAGATAGCAAATAAGTACTTCATTAAATAAAGTCATGCTATGAAGGAGAAATACAGGATGTTATGAGTGTACAGAGCAGAGGGAACTAACATAGTATCATGGCTGGCTGGCTACATAATTTGCAGGGTCCGATGCAAAATGAAAATTAAGGTCCCTCATTCAAAAATTATTAAGAATCTGAAGATGATTACAGCAGAGCAAGTATAGGACTGTGCAACTGTAAAGATTGTGTAGCCAGGAAGCCAGCTCTACACACTGAGGAGGACCAGGGATGAGGCAGTGTCCATTTCACCAGAGACCTCAGGGGTAAGTGGGAGTTAGGTAGACCAGTGGGCCATTTTAGACCTGCATTTTTATTTGCCATTCCCCTTTGGGCCTAATGTACTCTTATTTTATCTAGTGCTACCAGCCTATTATGTTAATACCAACAGATAATGAAAAATGATATTTAAGGTTCTTTTCAGTCTAAAGTTTTCAACTACTGACCATAGCATTTTCTAAATTTCCTTAGTAAAATATACAGTAGTTCATTTTATCCTAGTCTACTTTTTTGGAACATAAAGTCACAGTGTTAGCAGAATTGCTGTCAGCATAAATACAGCAATAGCTTCCAAAGGCCACCTTCAACAGGCAATCTCTTTTCTTAAACAACCACATTAAATCCCTAAGGTGACCAGTGCTATTCCTTTCTGCCGTTAGTTAAAGGTCACCTCTACTAGCAACCAATTTTTGTACTTCCCTAGGGTAGGTGCTTAAGACTACATTCATTGTCTATATTAACTCCTCTACTGTATCTGTTAAATATCAAGGTAATTAAAGACTTATACAGACATTGAGTCACTTTATTCTCAAGTAGAAACTTTTTTTAGACTAAGAAACGTCAGGAGTTGTAGTCTCGGAAAGGTGACACTAAAATAGTTCAAAATTTCTGGAAGTTTTCTTTTTTGTTAAGTTTATCAGTGCATATGAGGGATTCAAATACCCTTGGTAATTAAAACTTTGTGCTATATTAATCCAGATAGTTTAGGTCATTCTGTGATAACAAAGAATCTGCAACTCTTGCAGACTTAAAATAACAAAAGGCTTATGTATGAGTCCATTTGTGTTGCTTATAACAAAATACCCAGAACTGGGTGATTTGTAAGAAAACAAAATTTATTGCTTATGGTTTCTGGGTCTGGCAAGTCTGCAGTCCAGGGAATACATCTGGTGAGAGCCTTGGTGCTGGTGACAGTGACAACAGAGTATCACATTGCAAAAATGGTGGAGCAGAGAGAGAGAGACAGACTCTTCAGGCTCTTCATGCTGTGTTAAAGCCCTCCAAGCCATGCCCATGGCCACCATTTTTAACCTATTCACTATGGCATGGTCCTACAATCTAATCACCTCTTCAAGTCTCAACCTTTCAATTATTATAATAGGACTTCCCATCCTCTTTATACTGCCACAGTGGGGATTAAGTTTTGGGGGGACATTCAACCCGAGACTGCTTATTTCTTTTCAAAGTCTCTTAGGTATGGACAAATGTCCTCCATGACATTGCTCAGCAAAGCAGACTAACAGAATCTCTGCCATCATGCAGCTGTGACATACAGATCATAGAAACTTCTCGATGTGACAGGGAAAAAAGCACTTGAGGATCTCTCAGTGAAATTAAATATTTGACAAGTCCTTGGCTAGAAATAGTTACAAAGCCCAGCCTATATATGTGGGTTCAGGGAAATGCAATACTCTATGTGCTCAGAAGAGGAGGCGAACTCTAAGAAGTCTCTATTACATTTCCATACAATAAAAAGGTGTTTAAGAAGAGTCTGTCTGGAACATTTGTTTTACTTAGAATTAAGTTTAGATTAACGCATATTAACCTAGAGAAGTTCCAGTAGTCCAGATGATCAAGAGGACACAAATCAGTATTACCAACTCTTAATATGGTATCTTTGGTTTATAATCTTGGTGTTTGATTTATTTGTCATTGTATATGTATGCATGTCTGTTTCTGTATTCTTGTTTTTCCTTATTTTGATTGAGTTCTTACTGCTTCCCAAGAGACCATAATTAAAACATGATTCCTTTCTTCAATGAGCTCGCAATGATTTTTGAACATCAATTATTGGGTCCATAAATAAACATAGTTCCCCAAATCACACATCCTTAAGAGACCATATTCAGTTTCAACCATACATAAATTGGCCTTTTGATTTCATGTCTTAAAATTTTTAGTTATGAACAAATTATATTTTCCACACTTTATATGTATGAATATGTCATCTCAACTGAATATTTGCTAAGATATTAAAGTAAATACAGATCTCTTGAATGAAAAAATAAGCTTTAGAATTATTCATAGGAACCTCTGTAACCCTCTGCCATGAGCGAGCGGGCAGTTTTTATATCAGGGCAAAATTTCACAACTAGATTTTCTGCCACTACTAAGTATGATATCTAAAACAAATAAAGTAGTTTTTGATTAGCAATATAGAATCTTATCTCTTTAATAGATTAAAAATATGGAATATAGGGTGTTTAGGGATTTGTGTGCAAACCATCTATGCATTATCCACAGTTTATTATTGGTTGAGATCTTACCTAAGCCATCTGTTTTTTATGATAGGCTTTCTATAGGATGTAATAATGCACTCCCGTTTGTTCTTTCATTCAGTATCTTTTTTTTTTTTTTTTTTTGGTTTTTTTTCGTGCCCGTTAAGGGGATCGCACCCCTTGGCTTGGTGTTTCCCGTACGGCGCTCAGCCACTGAGCTCACCGGCCACCCCTATATAGGATCCGACCCCGCGGCGGGAGCGCTGCTGCGCTCCCAGCGCTGCACTCTCCCGAGTGCGCCACGGGGGTGGCCCTCATTCAGTATCTTTTTTTTTTTTTTTGGTTTTTTTTCGTGCCCGTTAAGGGGATCGCACCCCTTGGCTTGGTGTTTCCCGTACGGCGCTCAGCCACTGAGCTCACCGGCCACCCCTATATAGGATCCGACCCCGCGGCGGGAGCGCTGCTGCGCTCCCAGCGCTGCACTCTCCCGAGTGCGCCACGGGGTTGGCCCTCATTCAGTATCTTTTGACACCTACCATGGAACAGGCACTTCTATAGGCATTCAATAGACAATGGAGAATAAAACATAATTTACAACTTTCTGGAACTTTTTGTCCATTGGAGAAAATACACATTTACTGTTTTATAGTATAGCAAGTTCTAAGAGAGAAATTCAGTGAAGACTGTAGAGTGTGAGAAGAGAGAAATGCAAGATAAGAACATAGGAAGAGACAAGGGTAACATCCCAAAGGCTTTATTAAGTCATTGGAAGTGAAATCAAGAAGACAATGGCCCTGAAAGTGTTAAGGAGAAGAGTTGCATGATCAGATTTATGTTTTGGAAACATTATTCTCGATACAATAGATTGGAGAGGAGAAAAGAGTGAAGGAAAGAAAATCAGTTGAAACACATTAATCCAGGTGGAGAATAATTGTCTTGGACCAAAGCAGTGATAACACGTGCAGAGAGAGAATGAATGGATCAGTGAGAACTACAGGAGACAGAATGGTCAGAACTTAGTGATTGGTTTTATGAAGGGGACAGAGGGAAAGAAAGGAAGAATTCAAGAATGGCTCTCAGGTTCTTAACATGGGTAACTGGGTAGGTGGTAATGCAATTTATCAATATGGGGACAATAGAAATATACGGGAATATGGAAAGGATGAATAAATATAATAAGCTTGGTTTAGAAAAGTAGAACTGGAGGGGCTTCTGAGATCCAAATGTCCAGAGGCTCAACGGTGAAGCTTTGGCAATGGAAATAGACTTGGTAATTTTCATAATGCTTCTAAATCCCACCTACCATTAATTTCCACTTAAAATAAGTTACTATTCTTGGTTGTTTTCAATTTTGAATGCAATTTTCAATTATCAATTTATATTTTAATAATATTTAATGTAAAATTGTATCTCTGTTTAGAAAAACAGATTAACAATTACAGTAAATGTATAATTAGTAAAAACACATAAGCTACCAAGGGAAATTCAAAAATAATTGAAACTGATAAGTATTGTTTCAGTGTGGAATTGTCTTTTAGTGGAATTTCGAGATTGATCCTCCAAAATGAACTCAAAAAAGAAAGTAATAATAAGATGACCCCACTATAACTGATTTGGTATAAAGTAACAATGTCAGACTATGGTCTTTTTTTCTTTGCTAATTTAAAGTGTTTTATCGTTTTAGAGATTCAAATAAGCCTAATACTTCATGTTTCCTTGAAATTTTAAAAAAAAATTCTAAATAAGTATTATAATTAGCTGTTAATCTTACGGTGATACTTAAAGGTCAATTATAGAAATTTTGAAAACCACAATATTTTCTACTAAGAAAAAGAGAGAAAATCTAGGAATGATGCCATAGTAATACAATAAAACAAGCAAATAAAAATGCTTTAAGCTCCCTTAATAGTCATCGAGTCATTTTCATAATAAAAGATGATCCTCATATAGCTGGAGGTAATATGATGGAGTTCTGTATGTACACAAGACCAATTATATTTCTGTCAAAAAGAGGCAGGCAGGGTAGGGGGAGAGTGGAGGACAGGTGTCATTACTTAATTACCTCATCTAACTAGACATTTCAATATGCTCAAAAGACATATTTGCACAACTGCTTGACACAGTTTACCCAGTTACTTGCCATACATTTAAATGAGAACACGAGAATTAAGTTTATTCCATTGATCTCTGTTAATTTTATTTGAGAAATGTCTCTAGCTACACATTAATTTATAAAGGTTTTCAATAAGATATGGAAGTCTTTTTAAAAACTGCAGTACTAATTGAAGGAAGAAAAGTAAGTGCACATGTACAGATGGGTCCAGTTCCATGATGTGCAAAATTATAGGAGTCAAAGATCCTCAGCACCATGGTCTGGAGGTTCCAGAGTACTCTAGCAACCAATATGACATTCACTGAGGATACGTCATCTCAAATAATTTGCCTTTTGATCTTCTCAATATGTTCAATATGGATGGGAATTGTAGTACATTTTGTATGAAAACAGATTTGAATACTTGTGTGGATGGATATAGTTGAAATTAAATGTGACTTTAAAATCCGGCCTAGCTGAATGGGTAAGTCTTAGTTTTTGAACCCAAAGTGGAGTTTTTATGTTTTTTTCATGAAAGAAGGTAAAATCTGAATGAGGTGAATGTATTTCTTATTCATTTCGTAATGAAAAGAGTAGCTCAGAAGTTAACCTGTTTATTTAGTGTGTTTTGTTTTTAATATTAGGTTATTTCAATAAGTAACTGCAAGCTCAAACGGAATGTTTTATAGCACATGGCAAGAACCTTGCAATACAAATGAGCTTTGACGGATGGATCAAGAGAGATGTTAGATACATTATTTAATAGTCTTCATTTCTTTCAGAAGGAGGTTGTGTGGTAACTGCTCTGTTATTGGTAAAAACAGAAGAGACTGGTTCAGATACTCTGAATCAGCTAACATTCACTATATAAATAAACTACACTAAAACATAGGGCTTAAACAAGAGCCATTTATCTGTTCACGATTCTTTGAGTCAACAATTTGATCAGGGCAATTCTTTTTTTTTTTTTTTTTTCGTGACCGGCAATGGATCGCAACCCTCAGTGTCACGCCCGTACTGGACCGGGACCGGCAATGGGATCGCAACCCTCGGTGTTGCGTCCGCACCTCGCTCAGCCAGTGAGCAGCCGGTCTGTATGTGGGATCCGACCCCTCGGCGGGAGCGCCGCCGCACTCCCAAGCGGCGCACTGTAGCAGTGCGCCACCGGGCCGCCCCGATCAGGGCAATTCTTTTGCCAGTCTTTCCTGCCATTTTTATTTATACAGCTGTAGTCAGCGGGCACGTTTGTGGGAGGCTGGCTGGTCTAGGATGGTCTCACTCATGTGTTTGGAGGTTAATGCCAGTTGTTGGTTATAGTGATGTTAGGAACAGAACAGCCTGCCTTCACCTTCATCAGGTGGATGTTGCAAATTTCCTCAGGAGCAGCAAAACAGGGCTAGTCCCAATGTGTAACTGTTTTGAAGCTTCTGCTTTAGTCACACTTTTCTTTTTCAATGTCCAATTTGACAAAGCAAATCAAAGAGTAAAGAAAATAAAATCCGCCTTTTAATAGGAAGAGCTTCAGGGTGGCATTGCCAAGGGTCATGCGTAATGGATGGGAAGACTGGCTATTTCTGCTTTTTGCCTTAGTTGCTCTTAGGCACTTAGCATCTCAGCAATGTGTGAGAGTCCTGGTTTTTTCTCATCTCTGCCAGCACTAGGTATTATTAATCTCCTAATCTTAGCCCTTGTAGTGACAATTTAGTGATACTCCATTGTGGTTTTAATTTGATTTCTCTGGTAAGTGCTGATGTTGAACATCTTTCATATGCTTAATCACCATTTGGATAGTCTCTGAATTCAAGATTTTTTTTGTCATTTTCACACTGGTTTGTTATGCTTTTACTTTTTGTGAATTGTATGATACACCCACAAATAAATACACACATACTTTTGAAGCATGCCTTTTGTGGAAATTAATGCATTACAAATGTATTCACCCAGTTTGTATCTTACCTATTAACTCTCTTCTTGTTGCTTTTTAATGAACACAGTTTTTTTAATTATAATAAAGTCAAATTTTTTGATATTTTCTTGGATTATATACTAGTAAATCTTTGCTTACCCCAAAGTCATAAAGATATATTTCTGTTTTCTTCTAGAAATTTTACTAACTAATTATCCTTAGGCCCTTAAGCATATTATTCTTGAGTTATTTGATGCATATGATAGGAATCATGGTGCATTATGCGTTATTCACAGTTATCCATCTGACACAGTATTATTTTTTGAACAGGCCATCTTTTGCCATTGAATTGCAGTGTGCCTGTGTTGTAAATAAGATGACCATATATATGGGGAAAGCTTTGATAAATAATTTAAAACACTATAGAATAGCTAATTTAAGTGCTTTGAATTGATTACATAATCTGCAATGTATATTAAGATGATGATGATGATGATGATGATGATGATGATGATGATGATGATAGCTAATATAAAGCAGGAAACTTAGAACTTCAAAAAACATTGTATTCACCATAAGCACATTTGGATTTTTTCCTAGACCCCTTAATGCAATGCTTCTCCAAGTGAGGTCCTTCTGAAACAAATGAGCCCATTCCCAGGCGTATAGAACCTGTCAGGATCTTTGTGGATGAGACCTAGACACTTGCATTTTTAGCATGTCCTCCGGGTGACTCTCATCAATTTAAAAGAGAAGCACACTCCTTATGTATCAGCACTCCCCTGCTGTTGGGGAACAGAGACTGAAACTGTAGAGAAACACTGGCTTAATTACTAAGTTCCTTAATTTACTATGTGCAGTACTACCCATTCTGTGCTTGCTTTCTTCTATTCCAGCTTAACATTTAACTCACACTTGATGCCTTAACGAAGCTGCATTATGTGATTCCTTTTTCCCACTCCCCACCACATACTATAGCTCATAATTACCGCCAATCCTACTGTTTGCTCTGATCACCCTCTCCCTCCAATTCTAGTCTCTTCATTCTCCACTTGCAGCTCTCACCACTATTTTTACTTTGGTAGACGTTTTTTGGTTTCCTAAGGCTGTGTAACAAAGTTCCCAAAAACCCAGTGGCTTAAGACAACAGAAATTTATTGTCTCACATTTCTGGAGGCTAGAAGTTTGAAATCAGGGTGTCAGCTCCCTCTTGAACCCATAGGAAAATTTTTTCCTTTCCTCTTCCTAGTGGTTTGGTGGGGATTTTTGGCATTCCTTGGCTTGTAGATGCATCACTCCAATCCCGTCTTCACATGGCATTCATCCTCTGTGTTTGTGTCTATTCATATGGCATTCTTGTTATAAGGACACATGTCATAATGGGTGAGGAGCCCACCCTACTCTAGTATAACCTCGTCTTATCTTAACTAATTACATCTATGAAAACCCTATTTCTAAATCAGATCACATTCTGTGGTATGAGACGGTTTAGGGCTTCAACATATCTTTTCCTGGAGGACAGAATTCAACCCATATCCATATCCTTCCAGATTTTTTTCTACATTTTATCAGAAATTGATTAAATAACTAAAAATTATAACAAAAATATAAAACATAATGACAACAGTACATGTTTATTACTTGGTGTAAAGAAAGATTATTTTGAATAAGAAAAAAATCCATTAAGAAAAAATGATAAATTTGATGTATCAAAATAGAAAATTTCTGTATGAAAGAGAAATTTTGTAACATGTGTAACTAGATAGAGCATTTCATTTCAAGGAAAAGACTTCCTGCAATTCAATACACATTAAGACAAACAATCAGTAGAAAAATGAGCAAGAAAGATGAAAGAGTTCACAGACCAGGAAATACGAATGGTCATAACAACATGATTTATTTCCAACCTTTACTTGTGTAGTTTCTTCCCTGGTCAGGCCGTCTCCTTCTGCAACCCTTGTTCCTTGATCCCAAACCTGCAATCAACTCTCACTCTGTCTCTGTAATTATTATATCTTTTTCAACTTGTCTCAGACAGCATCCTGAAGCTTCTTTTACCCCCATCCTCTACCAGCATAATGTTCTGTGTATATCTCCATCACTGTGCTTTCCTTGTGGTAACATGGTCTCTTTGCTGTCCCTCTTAGATTTCTAGCTCTTTGAATGCAAGGATTGTGTGTAATTCATATTTTAATCATGAGAACAGAACTTGAACTATTTAATATAAATGTTTTGAGTTAATAAGTTGTTCATTGTGTTACTCAAAATCTCATACAAGGAATAATAAGTTCACCCTAAGTTTTGGTGCCAGAAGAGTGTAAATAAGTCATTTTATTGGACATTGAGAATTAGATCACCAGACAAACTTCTGACTTCCCCTCTGTCAAAAAGTTCTGAAGTAATTGAAATGCTGAATGAAACAATAAATAACTTATTCCAGGGAATGTATATTTATTATGAACATTTTAAAAGAAGTGTTTAAAAATATTTTTTAATGTGGGTGGGTCTACATTCTTAAATCCAATTTAGAGTAGGGTATGATTATAAACAAATAATCATAATCAAACACTACAGAGTTCCACACCTTTCTATATTTTATTCTGGAACTTTTTTCCTTCAGAAAGCAGGGATGAGATAGAATTGATTCATCTAACTAGGTTTATATAATTCATTTCAGCTGGAAGGTGTATTTTAGTATCATAGGAAAAAAATCTGAACATCAGAAATGATTCAAAAATTGTTCAGGTAAAGAGAAGAATAGCAACACAAACATGTGCTTCCTTCTAACTCTTTTCTTCCCTGAATTAAGATTAAAAATACTTTCAGATTATTAACTCCTTGTTCTCTGTTCAAAAAGTATTGACTCACCAATATTCATTTTTGCCCTGAATCTTTTTTCCCATCCTGAATTTTGCATCCTTATTTTGACAAAGTTGGGTATTGCCTTCTAGTGTGCACATGAATGGGAAATTCATCTTTAACAATTCTATCACCAATGCCTTTGAAGTCGTGTAAGCATCATGGAATGCTTATCTATCTCTGTAAAAAGTCAAGTTTTTTTACTTTGTAGTTGCTTGGAACATTTTATAATAGTCTAATATTGAAGCAGCACCTACCTAAAGAGATTTCTTTTTAGTGGTGTCTTTAGAAAGATTAGCAATAATCAAAGCTACCCAAACATCAACCATTCAGAAGGGATTAAAGAAGAGGAAATGAGTATACTTGATCCCAGTGCACACTAAGACATAAAGAGGTTAATATGCATTATCTAAGGTCAAAGATGATAATTACGTCTCCCATGGTTTATAATTGCTGCATTGATTGGATGTTTGTCTCTCAAGAATCTTTGTGTATGTGTGTGTGCATATGTATGTTTCCTTTTTTTTTTTTGGAAACGGGGGGAAAAAGAATGAACATTTCTTTCCTTGTCATCACTAAGTTTATTAGTTCCAAGAATTCATTTCCACTAAAGTATCCAGCTAGGCTACACTGGATAAGAAGGCTTATACTAGTTCATCTGCAGCATCTTGATAAACAATCTTTAATGATGGATGAAGGAAATTTAGTTTTCACCTGACAAGAGAAGCAAGTATTCAGGCTCTTAATAAGTGCTACACAAACTAGACCTCAGTTAGACAGAACTTTGAAAATAATATCTAGTTTATATGCCACAGCCAACATTTCCCTGGAGGCATATAGAAAAAAAAAATCCTCTTAATTCAGCCTTGTGTATGACCTAATATCTCACTAATTTGCACCAGATGGGCAATAAATTTGTGAAAATAAAACTGGTTGAAGACTGAGAAAACAATCTGTTAGTATCTATATTACTGCTATAATTCAAAATAAACTAACAAAATATTATCAGGTATGTGTCTTTCAGATATCCTGCCTTAATCAAATGAAGCATTTGTAGCTCCCATATGAAATTCTTATAAAAGACATGAAAACTAGTAAGATAAATAAACTGTCTCATAATTATATTTGCACTTTTATTTTGCTGAGTAAAAGCTTTGCTAAGGAGAATGAAAAAAATAAAACTTATCTAAACCAGGACTAAATTATCCTTTTGAGTCTGAAGTAATAATTTATCACTTTTTGAAGAATTGCATACAATCTTAATGTTATTTATTGTACTTTAACAGTTCTAAAGAAGAATTGAAGTGGTTGACTAAAAATGGCAACAAAAGGGGTTGCTGATAGTGTTGGAGTGCAGAAAGCTCTTATCCCTAAATATGGTACTTTGACATACTTGAATAAAGAAGCAGCCTCAAGGTCTCTCTGACCTTCACTCCCCCAACCCTCTCTCTCAATCTCTGTCATTCTTCAAAGCACAGGATAAAGCTGGCTCCTTTACCTGCCTGAAGTCTGGACCTGCCAAAGAAGATGATGATTACCTCTGGTTCTTTCCCTGATTTTTCATTAACTTAACTCATAACACAGGAAGAAAGACTGAAGTCTGTCAACACACCTGGACTAGCCTTGGTTGCAGACCATTGTCTTATATTTCGGTCCCATTCAGTATTTTGAAGATAATCATTTACCAATCATTGTTTGCTATGTGGGCCAAATAGACTTTGTCCCAGGCTGTTGTATGTTCTTCAGGCCCATTGTGTCCCCCTGAGAATCATTTACTCCTACACTCCCATCTCTCCTTTCCCTGTGGGAAAGGGTATATAAGCTCTGTACCCAATGGAAAATTCAAACATTACTCTCTTGTGATTTCCCCTGCTTTACCTTCTCCCAGCACATTAAATAATAAAATCTGTTATGCCTTTTCATATTTATCTAAATTTGCCAGCGAATTTTATTCATGAAACTTTAGAAATGAAAATTTTCTTTGGCGCCTATGCTAGCATTGCATTGTAAGTATAGAAAATCAAATGTAATAATCATAGGAGCAATATATTTACTACTGATGGAATTTAAAATCTTTAGAGTTTTTGGTAGCTCCAGGAGCTTCAGAAACTGTGATGAGTTAACAAAGCAAATGGAAAGCAGAACCTCAACAGTTGTTTAGAACAGGGAAATGTTTTCTGAAATAGGAGGAAGACTTCTAACAAGCAGTACTTTTGTCTAGGGTTTATTAAGTAACAAAAAGAAAATAT
Organism: Galeopterus variegatus; assembly: GCF_000696425.1. Taxonomy (NCBI): domain Eukaryota; kingdom Metazoa; phylum Chordata; class Mammalia; order Dermoptera; family Cynocephalidae; genus Galeopterus; species Galeopterus variegatus. The sequence continues at coordinate 311,985 of NW_007727664.1, forward strand.
TCTTGGTTGTACAACAAGAGGAGATATGAGTAATAATGATATCAACCATTTGTTGGATATCTTCTGTGGATCAGACACACACTATATATATATTACATGCTCCCTAACTTTCTTCATGGAGCAATTTGCCTTCATTTTATGGTTGAGGAAAATGAGGTTCAAGAGGTTGACTTTACAGCTAGTGAGGTTTGTTTTAGTTTTTTCCACTGTTATCCAAAGTTCGTAATGATCTATGCAAGTAAATGAACACAGATATGGTGAAAGCAAAGCCCACATTTTTCTCATTCCACCACTAGCAATTATTGTTTTCAAAACAAGTGCATCCTTGAGTCACTAGAGATACTCTCAGAGTTGAAGATACAACTGCTGGAAACCCTGTAAAGAACTGTCAGAGATTAGATAAGAAGTTAGAAAAGGTGATTACAGGTGACTTCTACAGATGAGGCTTTGATTAAAAAAAAAGTCACCAGAAAGACCTATGAGGGTAAATGGGCCATTGACTGTCACTCAAAACACAAAACATAATCAACTACTTAATTTGCCAGCTTATTTATCTTAACCAGGTGTTTTTTGAATGCATCATATTGTTTTTGTTTCTATAACACATGATGGCAACACCTTAGTTGATCTCTATGTTTTACGCTTTTACTGAGCCAACGTGCCAATTCATTATAAAATCTGTTTTTCTACTAGTAAATGAAGCAATATATTATTCCCTCAGAACAAAACATCACCAACAAGCAAAAGAAACAAGCAAAAAAGAGCAAACACTAGATATCAATTTAGCATTTCATATATTTCCACTCCTTAAACAGAGAAATCAACCTACATACCTATGAAAAATAGTCAAAACTTTAGCAATTTATGCCAAAGACTTTTCTTTGGCCTTTTTTTTTGTTGTTGTTGTTAATAAAAGGTAAAAGGCAGCTCTGCTTTTACTTTTACTTTGTACTAATGGTGATGATTTCTCAGTATTTTTCTCTTGAAAATTCAGAACATGACTTCCTTGTTAACATACTATTTCATATTGGAAGTAGAGATTTTTACAAAGAACACTCAACTATTTATTATTCTAACTTAATAAAAGAAAGGCATATTATTTAAGAGTATCTTCTTAAATATATATATTTATATTTATAAATATATAATAATATATAATATATTTATAATAAAAGAAAGGCATATTATTTAAAAGTATCTTCTTAAATATATATATTTATATTTATAAATATAAATATATTTAGTATCTCTCTATATATCTCTCTCATATTTTTGGACTGAACTACCATAGTAATCTTTTATGTAATGTTACAGATCATGAACACCAAGATGATTAATTTTATTTATCTCCACTTTCACTCTAAGTTTACAATTATCTATGTAGAAATATTTACACAAACATTTGTTTCCATAAAAGTAAATGAACCTGAAACTCCTTGAATACAAAAAAAATCATTGGGCATAATCCCATCAAAGGCAAGTTCATGTCCAATGAATGTGATAGGGATCAAATCTTTTGTGGTGTTTATATTCCAGCAGGTTGGGAGAATAACAAAGTCACATTACAGATAAGTAGATGATGTAATATTATATAAGGTGATAAGCACTGAAAGAACAAAAAAGCTGGAGCATGACAAATGGGGTAGGGAGCTTTTAAGCTATGAGAAATAGAGATAAAGTCAATAATGATTTAGAGATTGGAGGCTGTGCAACCGTAAAGCTGGAGGTACCATCAACTGAGATGTGGAAGACTAATGATATAATAAAAGTTTTCATGAGATAGAAGATGAAGAATTCAGTTTTGGACATGGAAAATCTGAGGTGTCTATTAAACATCTAAATGAAGATCTGAAGTCACCAGCTGGAATATGAGCATGCAGTTGAGAGCATCTTTGTAGTTTTACACCAGAAACAAGCCCTGAGACAAGGATTCAAGTGTGTTTGATTTATTTTGGGAGGTGAATCCAGAAGGAAGTTGGGAAGCGAGAGAGGGAGGGTCAGATGGACAATAAAATATAAGTTATCAAGCAAATTAATATTGTGTTCAACTAGGACTTGATGCTACTAAGGAACCCTGGTTGGGAGCCACTGTAAAATACATATTTCTGAGTGTCCAATCAGAAGGATGAGAAAGCTTGGAGATTTACACTATCATCTATCAGCATATAGGTGAGGCTTGCTTTCAGGAGATATCAATTTTTAGGCATTTCTTGCCTGCTATAGGTATAGACAAAGCAGGATTAGAGGCCAAAGATAGTTATTTGTTGAACAGATATAGATGTTGGCAATTAAAGTTCATGGAATGCACTAAAACAGTAATACCTGAATAGATATGGTTGCAGTGCAGACTCCATCTTTTTCAAAGAGAAAATAGATCCAGGAGCTGTCAGCAATTAGAAAGCAATAAATGCCATGATAATGGATTAGATCCACAAATGAGGGCATAAAAATAGAGACAAGGTCAAGGACTGATACATGAGGCATTTCAGCATTAAGGGATCAGGCAGAAAAGACCTCAAAGTCCAGGAAGGAATAATCAATAAGATAGGAGGGAAACCGAGAAAGGAATATTGTGTCCTGGAATCAAAGCGAATAAAATATATTGAGAGTAGAAGTGAGCAACTGTAACACATGCTGCTGATTTGTCAAGAAATGAAAAAGACTGAGATTTTACATGGGATTTAACTACATGAAAGTCATTAGAGCCCTTAATAAAACATGTCAATGTAATGTGGTGGTTAAAGCCAGAATAAATTAGTCTTAAGAAAGAATGGGAGAAGGGAGGGTGGAGAAAAAAGGAAAAGAGAAAAGGAGAAAGAGAGAAAGGCCAGCTCATTGGAGGATGGTGATTGCAAAGTAGAGAAAAGAAATGAGGCAGTACTTGGTGGGATTAAAACAAGGCATGTATAGTGCCTGGCACACATTCAGTAAATATTTGGTAAATGCATGGATGAATAAATGGTGAGTTAAGAGAAGACTCCTGTGCCAGATGCTTTCAAGAATATAGAGAGGGCCTACAGAGGTCCTCATTTCTTCTGAGATACCCTTCCCTTATGCAGAGTGGAGCTGGTGGAGGTGTATCAATGACCATTGTGGGCTCTTTGAGTGTGCAGTCTCTCAGGGTTCAGAGAAGATGAAGTATAGAAAGGTATCAGGAATGCAGGCATGAGCACGCCTTAGATTCCTGTAGAGACTGGAAAAGATCATTCTGGATACATGCCAGAATCAGGGCAATAAAGGCTGAGGTCTGGTGATGGGGGAGTGAGTAAACAGACAAGTCAATAAGACATTCAACTTTGGAAGGAAGGGCATGAACAAAGCATTGGTTTGGGAGCTGAAGAAGGTAACACTGGAGCTATAGCTTGGTATCTGGCCAAGATGAGTCTGCAATGCCAAGCTCAGAAGCAGGTGCTCTGTTCTGTAGTCATGGATAGCCAAGGCCCTTTACCCCAAATCTGCACCCGGCTGAGAGAAAGGCTGGCCTCTCGCTTCAGAGAAGTCTAATAGTTGAATCATTAAAACTCACACATAGAAGCCAGGAGTTAAAAAGAAAATAAAAGAATTGCAGAACAGTGCTTTGGCATTTACAGTCTGGCCAGGAAGGGAGCTCAGAGTAAGACTTGCAGGAAGAAATGAGGTTGAATGCCAGAGGTGATATTTTGATATGTGGTCATATCCTGTTGCATTGTTCCATCTGTGTTTAGAGGAATAAAGGAGCTTGAGGGCAGAAGCCCTGATTCTAGTGTTTAACCTTCACCTTACTCCTTTTGTGTGGAGCCTTGAGGAAGCCAGGCATCCTCTTTGATCCTAAGACATAGAGGAGAGGGAACAGGAGATGGAGAAAGAGGGAAACAGAGTTTTCTTTTTCATTTTTTTTCTTTTAATATGGGATATAAAATAACATGCTCATATGCTGAGGGAAATTATCTTTTAGAGATGGAAATTATTGATTATTTTAATAAGCATCCCAATGTGATTGACATTAGCAGGAAGTTTAGAAAAATTACATTAGACTCTTGTATGAAATAAGCATTTTTTATTATCAAACCAAACTAGTTAATAGCTTAACTTTTTCCCTTTTCCAGTCTGCCTTTCTTCCTTCCTCCTTTTCTTCTATCCCTCCTTCCTTTGGTAATAATATATGAGTGCATGCTATGAGGCAGGACCTTTACTAGGGAATAGTACATAAAAAAATAATTATAACAGGTCCTTAAAGAGCTTGAAGTTCATTAAGAATAAGAACCAAGCAAACAAAAATTGAAATAAGTAACTGAAATAAGCAATTAATGCTCTGACAGCCGAAGAGGAAAAATAAGTCCATTCAGAATACAAGGACCACAGAGTTTCTTCCTAGAGAACATTACTTTTTAAACAATAATATTTAATTCTAGATAGGAATTACTATTGATCATCTATCAAAGCAGATTTCTTTCTGTAGTGTTTCTGGATAAATGAAACACAGTTAATACAGGCGTTGCTTCAAAGTATCTGCTGATTTTTTATTGTAATTTGTATCAAACCTTAATGAGATGATCTGATTTGAATGACCTCAGTTTGCAAAAGACTAATTTATCATCTTCTTGTGCAGTCTTGATTGTAATGCCACACTCATAGGATATGATAGAGGTATATTTCAAACAGTAGCATTTTAAGGAAAAGCATTGAATCACAACCAAACAACATCCAGAGAAGCCAGCCAAGAGACTACACCAAAGGCTATTAGAGAAGCCTTCAAAACTCTAGGTATTTTTAAAAAAACTTTCAAACAACACTTTTGTGGAATGAAGATGACTTAAATAAACATTTTTCACACCCAATGTGTTGTACATAGTTTATCCTGTCCTCCATACCAGTTAGATTCCAAAAATGCTCTGTGTGCAACCTAGGAGAGGTATAAACAAATCAAATGCAGGCTTGATTGTAATATATGGTAATTGCAACTTTGCACCTCACATAGGCCTCATCATGTATGTGTGTGTTTTCTAAAATCTTGAATTGTGAGTAGGCCTCCTTGTCCTTTCAGAGTTGGTGCGGACATGTACTTGATTATTCTCAGATCTGAAATATGTGCTTTTGAAGAGCAGTAGGTTCAGAAATGGAAGAGGGGTGTGTTTTGGTTTTACTTTGTGTGCGTGGTATTTTTTTTTAATTCAATAGCATATGGAGAAGAAATTAGTGATCTAGAAGGCTTGTGACCATAGCATACATCCCAGCTGTTGAACATTTTTCGGTTTCCATTTGTAATGATGTGGCAAGAAAATGAGCTATGTTGTATTAGTCTGGGGCATATTCATACTTAAGTCAAATGGTAATAAGTACTCTATCTAGGTGGTGCCTGTCTTATTCCGTTTGGGCTGCTTTAACAAAATGCCTTAAACTAGGTGGCTTATGAGCACCATAAATTTATTTCTGACAGTTCTGGAGTCTAGAAATTCCAGTACCAAGACACTGATAGATTCGTTGTGTGGCAAGAACCAACTTTCTGGTTTATAGATGGTGTCTTTTTGCTATTTGCTTACAAGGTGGAAGATGTGAGGGGGTCTCTCTTGAGTCTCTTTTGTAAGGGCAGAGCCCTCATGAGGTGTCCTAGTCACCTCCCAAAGGCCCCACTTTCTAATGCCATTACTTTGGGGGTTAGAATTTCAACATGGGAATTAGGGGTGAACACAAACAATCAGATCAATGAAAATAACTAGATAAGTTCTAGTACTTTTACTAAAGGTCATATTTTATTACTTATTATATCGAGGTATATAAACTTTTTGAGAGAAGGGTGTTTGCTCATTCTGTTCGGTGCTTTCCCCAGTACCTAGTACAATGTCGAATAGTGGAAATATTCGCCTTGTTTTCTGTCTTTGGGTAGAAGCTTCCGATGCTTCACCTTTAAGAATAGTATTAGCTTTTTTATACATCATAGATGACTATATCTATTGAGATGTTGATATGACTTTTCTGCCCTATTCTATTAATATGGAAATGACATTAAATGGTTTTCAACTGATAGATAAATCTTGTATTGCTGGAATAAACTCTACATGGTCATGATGTACACAGGTACTTCAAAAAGTTTGTGAAAAAATAGAATTGAAAGATCGTACAAATCTTTCCATGAGCTTTTTCAAGTATGCTGGTATTATTCTTTGTACAAAGTACTGCAATCATTTGCTATATTGTGTTAATGATTTTGTGTTTATGTTCATGAGGGATATTGGTTTGTGATTTTTTCCCCTATAATGTTTTTCTATATTTGCTATGTTTTGGTATTGAAGGCTCAGGGAGACAGCCTCTATTTTCTGAGAGTTTTTCATGTGATGGGTATTATTTCTTCCCTAAACATTTGACAGAATCTACTGATAAAGATATTCAGACCTAAAGATTTTATTGTGTGAAAATGTTTAACTACAAATTTAATTTCTTTAATAAATGTAGGGGCATTTGGATTTTCTATTTCTTCTTGTGTCAATTTTGGTAACTTGTGTTTTTCAAGGAATTTGTACACTTCTGTGTAAGTTATCAAATTCGTTGGTTTGTAGTTCATAGCACTCTCTCATGTTTTTTTTGTTTTTAATGTCTGTAGGCTCAGGAGACATGCAATAAATATTTGTTGAAAATTGTATAAAGAAATAAATGATAGATATTTACCCAACTCTTTCCCAACTCATTCATTGATTTTTAAACTTTTTAAAAATGCAAAATAACACAAAAACAAATACTTTTGATCAGATAAAAAATTTCCTCAGAAATTTTAAACAGATGAGAAGAAGGGAATATGGACATGGATAAAAGGAAGATAATTTCAAGAAAATATGAGCTCCTCCAACTTGCCCCCCCCCCCTTCTCTTGCAGGGGTAACCCAGAAGATCCTCCCTATTTTATAGAAACTTAAGAATTCCATCAAATGCATTTTGATAAATCACTAAACTATACTCCTCTAAATTTAGTAAGTGCAGAATAAAATTTTATTCATTTTTGCATTTTCCGTAATACTTAGTACAGTGTTTCCCACATAGTGTTCAGTATATGTTTCATTAATGAATTAATTGAGACAAATGTCTTTGACCCATATCAAAGAATAATCAGTTTATAAAATAAGCCATGCTTTATGGCATACATAAAATCTAAGTTGGAGTCTTCATATAATTTTCAGAGCTTAAAAAGAGAGCAGTGTGGTAAACCTACTTTGATATTTATATTCTTATGAAGAGTATTTGATGGAATATAATAATTCTGCTTTGAGGTATGACCTATATCTGTACTAATTTCCAGATTCTTTAACTAAACAGTAATTAGACAGACAGGGGGGCCATTAGAAGATAGCACATTTCTCTTTCTTCTCATAAATTTCTGATGTGATTGGTTTGTTTATAGAATGAGAAGCCAGGGTTTGCTGCATTATAAGTATCCTGACTTATGCTTTGTATCACAGCATGAACCTTCTTCCCTTTAGACATATGACAATGACTGAAGAAAAGACTTACTGTTTCAATAAATAAACAAAATATTTTATACTTAGCATTCAACATGGTCACAAGCATTGCTATGTTTCTTTTAAAGGGCTCATAAAGACATTTCCAGCTCTAAAATGTTATGATTTTACTTGCACAGGGACTAATCAGCTTTCCTCTAGTTTGTCTTCACTCACTATAATGACAATTATTCTTTTTGAGCTCTAAAACCAGACTCAAATGCTCTTAAAAATTATTTGTTTTGCTTTTCTTTAATTGTATTCTCAAAATCAAAGGTGCAGTGAGATTTTCGGGTGTTCTGAAAGTCACATAAATAGGCAGTTTTAGGCTATAAAACAAGTGTAGTTCTCTGAATCAAAATGTGAGGAAAAGGTCTCTTTCACCTATTCTTTACCTTCTAGCATGTAGCCCTGTTGTGATTCAAGTGTGTCTGAAAGACCTTATCATTGATTCAATTTTTAAATTTTGGTTCCAGAAAAGTTTTGCCAGATTTTTTCACTCTTTTAAAAGTTTCTTTTATAATACTAAATGTGAGGCAATACTTTGGTTTGAATGTGACCGCCAAAATTTTGTGGTTTGAAACTTAATTCCTCTGTCCTCATGAATGGGTTAATGTTGCTATCATGGGAGTGGCGTTGTTGTCATGGGCGTGGCTTTGTTATAAAAGGGAGCTCTCTTTGGCTGTCTTGCTCTTGCCCTCTCCTTGTTTAGTGACCTGCACCATGTTGTGATGCAGCAAGAAGACCCTCAGCAGATGCCGGCGCCAAGCTCTTGGACTTCCCAGTCTCCAGAACCATGAGCTAAATAAAACTCTATTATTTACAAGTTATCCAGTCTGTGGTATTCAGTTATAGTGACAGAAAATACACTAAAACGGGAAAGAATTAAAATAGCCAAATAAGGTATTTTTGTCATCCTGGTAACCAATGGCTTTTACTAAACCAGTAGAAACAAAACTTTAAACCAAGCTCCAGAAGCAATAATAGATTGGATTTGTTGTTAATCATGTGACTGACCTTATAATTATAATTAATGTAGATATGATTGTAGTGATAGAAATACTATTTGCTGTATAACTCATCTACCCCTATAAAACTTCCTGCATTTCTTGCTCCATTCTATTTCTTTCTTAACTTTTGTTCTTCTTGTTTTCTCTTTTCCTGACTCCCACGCTCACCCCCATTTTAGAAAGCAGATACTAATTACTCTAAAGGAACTCAATGCCAAGTCTTTGGAAACCAGGCTCTTTACATGATTAGTCATTACCATGTTATTGGAAGCCTGCAGCTGTGTTAAACTAACTTTACCTTACCTCGTTGTCAGTTTTTATCTTTGTGTTTATGTATTTTTATGACTATATGGATACACACAAACACATATACACACATAAATAGATGATTTACAGACAGGTAAATATAGATATATGAGAATACTTCAAAAACTTCATAGAAAGATTCTTATTATCTTTTTGAAGTACCCTCATGTATCTTAATTTGGAACAAATTCAAAGGTCTATACTTGAGATGCTTTGTGATTGATGAATATGATGTTCAGGCAAATGGATGCTATGATAAACCTTAAGCTGAGAAAAAAGAATTCCTTTTGAATACGCTGAAGGAAGCGCAATGAACAGACTTCCTAATATGTGTCTTTGTTTTTCGAGATGCTTTGTGATTGATGAATATGATGTTCAGGCAAATGGATGCTATGATAAACCTTAAGGTGAGAAAAAAGAATTCCTTTTGAATACGCTGAAGGAAGCGCAATGAACAGACTTCCTAATATGTGTCTTTGTTTTTTACTTTGACTGAAGAGGATTGTGTACAGAGTTTATTTAGTGCTGAAGGACTGAAACATTTTTAGAGTGGGGAAAAAAGTAAAGAAGTCCTGGCACTATTACTTAATAATAGCCACATTGGGGGAAAAGGACTGGGGTAAAATTAAAAGTAATTTTAATATTTTATTTTAAGTACATTTTAAAGAGTAAAATTATAGTTGATTTTTTGTCTTTGTTACTTTCATAATTTTTCAGATATAAACACAATCTTTAAAAAAAAATTTTTTTTTATTCTTAGCTCTATAACAATCACTGTGTGGAAGACAATTGTACAATGTAGACCATGTCATCAAAAATATGAAATGAAGATTTTATGAAAACAAAATATTCATCTATAAAACTGTTAAAAATAATGTTAGGAAATATGTAAATGAATAAAAAATGATGTAGTAGTGGGTGTAAATTTTATAGGAGTCAAAGAGTTGAGATGTAAGGAATTTATGGTGTTGAGGGTCACCTTCAGGGAGAGGTGAGATTTAAGACATGCTTTTACTAGTAGATGGCATGGATGGACAGCCAGGTGAGCAGGTTATATGAGTAAGGTACATGGATGGGAGTAAGAGGGGCTAGTGGTATAGTTACTTTTTAATAAACACACACAGTCTTATTTTGCACATTTAATAGTAGTATTGCTTGGTGGAGATATTCTAAGACAAATGGATGAACAAACAAGACAATAACAAAGACAACAACTAAATTAGGGTTTGTTTGTGTCCTATTACATCACTAACTGAAGACAGTGACAGTAGGATACCCACTTTCTAGGGTCCAGCAAAATGTCCTTTCCATAGCTGGTGATCAGAAAAAGAGTTTGTTAGAATAAGATAGGAGGGACTGATTCCTGCTTAGTATTTAGCATTGTAAGTGGTTATGTGTCTACTTGCCCTAGTAATTAGAGTAATCAAGATGCAGCCACTGACTTCATTTATTTATTTATTTTCAGTTTTATCATTTTTATTGAATGACAATAAATATTTATGTAGTTTTAATATTATTATATTTAATACTTGAAACTTTTATTGGTGCCAAACAATTATTACTATTATTTTTTAATCTCCCTCCCTCCTCGCTCTCCCCCCTCCCTCCCAGCAATGTCCTTTCTGTTCGCTTGTCACATCAACTTCAAGGAATTGCAATTGTTATGTCTTCTTCTCCCCCCACAGTTTTTTTCATTGTTTGTGTGTGTGTGTGTGAATTTATTTATTTATTCTTAGCTCCCACCAATAAGTGAGAACA